>NW_019396152.1:276146-287866 GCF_000591075.1 Eurytemora carolleeae
GTAAAAAGACCCATGGGGGGGATTGATATTTGGTGAGGAAAGGGGGATGAGTAAGGAAAAATAACTTCAACTATGATCTTTTTACACCTTTAAAGCAAGCATTTAATATACTTAATTTGTAGAATTAAAAATTATCAATATACGAAAAAAAAAATTAATTTGGCAACAAATTTAAATGTATTAATCATTTTCATGTCCAGTCCAAACCCGCATATTTATTGCTTTTTCTCATTCATTTATCGCTAGTTTCAATTTTGAATCGGACTTGATCCCAGAAAATACTGGGATCACAGCTGGATCAAATTTGATCCCCGGACCGGGCCGCCAGTTTCAAGTTGACACCAGCGAATCAAATTTGAAACTAGCGCGCGCCCATAACCGGTTCAAAACCGGTTTGAAATTTTGATTCGGGCTTTTAGACTTTTAGCTCAGATCTTATAATCAAAATCAGGTTTTACAAATATTGGTATAAAGAAATAAATTTTGCTGAGTAATCAAATAAAAGAAAATGTATTTTAAATATAAGAGGATATATTTTAAATACAAGAAAATATATTTAAAATATAAGAGAATAATTTCAAATACAAGAAATTATATTTTAAATATAAGAGAATGTATTTTAAATACAACAAGAAAATATATTTTAAATGCAATAAATGAAATTTCTACAACATTATTATTCGTATTTGATATTGTATAGAATAATCCTAACCTGTTTTCTTGCAAACTGTTTGTTAAAAAAGAAACTAATGAAGCAATTACTCATGGTTTAAGTAAGCCCTGACTATATTTACTTATCATATTATTTATCGCATACAGCAGGCCCGTAGCCAGGATTTGACCAGGGGGGGTGCAACCTGATGCGCTGCAGGCGAAAAAACTAAATATCTGCAACATTCCATTATCAGAAAGTGAAGAATACGACATTTGATGAATTCTTTCGATGTATTCGTTATTAAGGGTTTCACTGTAAATAAAGTTTTTCTTTCTTAACCCTATGGGACCCCACCATTATTTCATGTGTCAAATATTTTTCAAAAGCAAAAAAGGATATTTTTTTTCGACGTACTTTTTGACCTTTCTTCAGCCCTCCCTAGCACCATAACCATGTAAGTTAGAGATATAATTTTTTAATGAGCAGGCCTTAAAAAGTTGCACTAGGAACATGTATCACACTTTCCTATCTCAACTCCAAGGGGACACCCCACCCTATTTTAGACAAAAATAGCCCAATCAGGATGGGATTAAAATTAGTTTGTCTTTCCCTATGCTGCATCAATCAGCAAGTTACTTTTATAGAAAACACGCAGTAGAAATTGAAATTGAAACATACGAGCTGAGATTGTGCCTAGAGATTTGGCATTGATTGATTAAGGGCTTGTTTCATAGCTACGCTTGTGTCCTTGAGTGATATTCAGAACCGATGAGATCAGCCCCATTGGTTTGGTATTGATCGTTTAAGAGCTTGTTTGATAGCTAAGCTTGTGTCCGTATTTAGAGCCGATGAGATTATGGCCATTGGTTTGGCATTGACCGCTGAAGAGTTTGTGTCCTGGTTGACGAGTTTTACCTGGACTGATGCAGTTATGGACGGAGTATTAAGATTACGGCATTTAATACAAGTTTTCAGAAAGCAAAACTAGGATATTACCATAATTTTTGCCTTGACGACCAGGTTTAATTTTTATTTTCAGAATTTTTATTATCGATGGATTAAAATCAAAACATGGATGAAAGCGTAACTTCAATTGACTCTTCATGCAAAGATAGTTTTGTCCGATTCATGACGTTGCCCTCTAAACCTTTATAATATCAGGTATGTTTATAATTTCACAAAACTATTATTTTCAATCTTCAAAAGTGACCTGCGCATGTGCAAGAATTTTTTAATTAAAGGGACAGACCGGCTATGCAAGGTAGTTGAACTGAGGAGGCAGTGTTGTGGACAAATTCTTTAGTGTTCATTTGAGACATATAAACTTTTTAAAGACCTTTAAACACTTTTTTTTCTATAAAAACGACAATTCCTTCCTGATTATTAATCCTGACAGTCCCTTCAATTAATTACTCCATAAGCTGAGTATTATTGTTGTGGTCTGGTGTATGAGAAATATAATATTCAGTGTTTATATTTAATTAGTTCAATAATACGTTATGTTTACACACGGAGGCTTAGTCCATAGCCAACACTCGACAATATATATCAATATAATTATAATTTCATCAAAACTAAATAATTTACTACAAATAAACGTGTAAGTGTTTTTTTTCTATGTATATGTTTATTCATAACGAAGAATGGAATGGGAAGCGAGGATTTTAATGAGGACTGTGCTATTAATTTTATTATATTTTTTATTCAATCTAATAAAGCTTTGATGAAAAACGTTCCACATTTGACTAGAAAACTAGTAAAACAAAATATGCATGCTCTCAAGGGTAAAAAATCTTTTTATCTGAAGCTATACATATAGTCAGTAGTAGTTTTAAATTGTACATGTCTAGGGTATACAAAATGAGTTGGTGCATGTCATATAGATCCTGACTGTTATGAAACGTTGCATCAATTTTCAAATCTGGATTAACTTTAAAGTGTCACAACGCCTTGGCCTAATTGAATTTAATTCACTAATTAAGGTACACTTTTTTCTAGCCCTAAACATGAACATTTTAAACAATAAAGAAATAGTTTTAGCTACATTTTTAAAAGTAATTGGCAAATTTCCTATCAATTTTTGTGTGAGAGCTTGCAACTTTTGAATCATTCTGTGTACCTTCCTGTTTTGCCGTTAACGGTTTTTCAGTGCGCGTTACGACATTTATAAGTTGACCAGTGGCCGAATGTAAGGAATTTGAGCGGTGGTTTGAATTTAAGCCACAGTTTAAATATGGTTGGTTCCACTTAAAATTGTATCAAATATTTCAAGATTTAAGCCGGCGTCGCTTAATTCAAACCGGGGTTTGGCGGATTGAAACCGCGACTCAAATTCTTTAAATTCCATCTCAGGTGTTGAGAGTTTATGCAAAATTTTAATATTTATCCGAATCTCTTCGCATGATAAATCCCATTTACTCAGCTAGTTTGCGGGTTGTTTTGTTAATCGAATGTTCCCTTGGGATTCGTAAGAAAAACATGACAATCTGCAAAGTTCTAGTAAAAATTAGCTACGCTCAGGATGTTTTACAACCAAAATGGGTCTCAGAGGGATTATTGGCCAGGTATTAAGCCCTCCTTATTTCCATATCCAAACTTGTATGCCGATTCCATTAGCGCCTGATCCAATTAGGGGTTAGTCATGTTTTTGGTGAATATTCAGATTTCTGAACCAATAGAAATTGCATGGAGGTAACATCTATCTTTCTATTTGTTTCATCATTACAAAGCTTTTTGTCCGAACTCCAAAAGAATTGGTTTGAAAAACTGTTTAAATATGCAGACTTTTCATTCAAACTTTTGCTAACCTTTTGTAAAGATGCCCCCCCCCCCGTCCTTAGTATATGTGTGTATAGGGCTTCAGTAAAGTTTTAAAAAGTCTAGAAGCTATAAATTGTTCCTGAAGCTTGTAACTATCTAAACTCTTGAGGTTTTGCCCTTCTCCTAGTTCCAATATTAAAATGGACCCTGGTGTTGGTGTAATCAATATTGAGGGCACGTGCACAAATTTTTAACATAGTTTGAACGTGTAATAAATTATCTAACGGTAAGAAGTAAAATATTAACATTCTGAAAATATAAAAAATAAAAATAAATGTTCTTAGTTAGGAAATAAAACAGTTACTCAAAAATGTAACTTAAATATGTTTATAATTTTACTGTAGGCATAATTAAGAATAAAAACGAGCGAAAAAATCGAATAATGGTAGGAAAGAAACTTATACAAGCGGAGAAAAGTTTTTTTTTTAAATACGAAAAAAGTTGGAGTGGGGGAGGAGGGGGTGGGGGAGAACGAGCGGTTTAGGTACACTTAAGAGTTAAGAGCAACTCTAAGACGTAATTCAGAGTAATAACCGCGACAATTTTTCTTTCTTTTTAAAAAAATTATTCAACATCTGAAATCATAATTTTGGTTTCACGTTTTCACATATGTTTGTTTTGTTATTAAAATGTGTGTTTACATCGATATAAGACAAAAACAATAAAAAAACAAGGAAAAAACAAGTTAAAAACTTGTATTTCCAGGGTTTGAAGGCAAAAGATTTTTCCAAAAGTTTGGAATTCCAGCGGTTGAAACAAAAATAGTATTAAAAAATATTTAGTTTCCATCGGTTGAAGACATAAATTTTTTTTAACATTAAATTTCTTATTCTAAACTGCAAAAAGACTAAGTAAGCTGTGTCTCCACTCTCAACCGCTACCACAAAGAATATATCATTGGTTTTGCAAAACAAATTGAAATCCTATAGAAAACATTGCGATGCAAAATATTAGAAAGAGAAAAAATTGTTTAGTATCAAATTATGAGATATATTTATGCAAAAGAATGAAAAATAGTAGAAAATCTAAGGTTTTGAATCATGCGATCCAATATCAAGTCTAATGTCAGAATATTTAAACCAGTGAACGTACAAATCAATTTAAAGCTTTTAGGACTCTTGGTTTATAGATTTCAGGTACTTTTTAGAATCTGAATCATAGATAGATACTTTATACTTAAGATACTTTATGACAATGCGTCGATGGATACTTTACAGATAAATAGATACTTTTAAATAGATACTTTGAAGGTATACATTGCAGATAAATAGATAATTTTAAATAGATACTCTTAAGGTATACTTTACAGATAAATAGATAATTTTAAATAGATACTCTTAAGGTAGATACTTTACAGATAAATAGATACTTTTAAATAGATTCTCTTAAGGTAGATACTTTACAGATAAATAGATATTTTTAAATAGATTCTCTAAAGGTAGATACTTTACAGATAAATAGATACTTTTAAACAGATTCTCTTAAGGTAGATACTTTACAGATAAATAGATATTTTTAAATAGATACTCTTAAGGTATACTTTACAGATAAATAGATAATTTTAAATAGATACTCTTAAGGTAGATACCTTACAGATAAATAGATACTTTTAAATAGATTCTCTTAAGGTAGATACTTTACAGATAAATAGATACTTTTAAATAGATTCTCTTAAGGTAGATACTTTACAGATAAATAGATACTTTTAAATAGATACTCTTAAGGTAGATACTTAACAGAAAGATACTTTCAGACAGATTACATTACATTTACTTTCCGCTACTTTAAACAGAAATAAATATGAGAAATATTTTAACAGTTACATTGTAATTAGAGGTTCAACAAATAACTATAGAAGAAAAGCATAAATCTACAATACCGAGAATTTAAAACCCTGAAACCTAAACCTGATTCCATGGGACGAATAGTATCTCTAAAGTCCATTAAGAGCCCGATATTTTAGCCAATAAACCATATCTACAACTATCTGAAAACAGAACTAACTTCAACCCCTCATCTCCTCTTCTTTCCTATATCCTGTCTCATAGGCGTAACTTCCGGTGGGAAAAAGGGGGGTAATGATGACACATAAAGCATGTTATAACTAAGTATAAATATATTCATCTAAAATCGGTATTTTTAACACTTTTGGAAAAAGAAAATTCTTTTTTACACGTATAATATATTTATAAATTGAATTGCATCAAAAGCATAAAATAAGGGCATAGAAGGCAATCGTATTTTTAATCAGTACAGAATATATTAAATGAAAAATTAAAATTTAATTGAACTCAAAAAATATTAAAAAAAACAATGGTTAAAAGACACCCAATTAATTTAATTTTACCATAAAAGGGTTGTCTGATCAAGTATGAATTAATAGCAAAGCAAGTTTTTGTTTTTGAAT
Organism: Eurytemora carolleeae; assembly: GCF_000591075.1. Classification (NCBI taxonomy): domain Eukaryota; kingdom Metazoa; phylum Arthropoda; class Copepoda; order Calanoida; family Temoridae; genus Eurytemora; species Eurytemora carolleeae. The sequence goes on from NW_019396152.1 coordinate 282,029, forward strand.
ATTACTTATTATACTAACTTTGGTTTCTCCACAAGAGAGACATGCGCATTCTTGCTTCAGAACCAATGGAGACATATTATCAGAATCTAACACTTTTCAAACCAATAAAATCAGATCAGTTTAATTGGCACGTGAATCGGAAATGCCTCTCTTTTTAATGAAGGGCCATTTACGACTGCCAATTTAAATTCTAGTATTCGTTTCTTAATTCCATTTTATAAATCAAGTTTTACAAAATAAAGGCAGTAAATAAAGAAAATTAAAATCAGAATATTTAGTAATTTAAAGTAGACAGAACTGTAAAATGGAATGATCACAACAATTATTCAATTTTATCTTTTTCTTTTTATCAAATTATTATTTAAAGAAAAAAATATAATTCTTTTCAAACTTAAGTTTGTTTCTTCCCGGCCATTAAATCCCTTGGTTAGACACTAAATTGTGTTAGCTGGCAAGATTTAGAAAACTAATATTACAAGGTTTCCAAATGGATTACTGATTACATCTTTCCATTAATACCTAGCTAAGCAATTAGAGGATTGGGGTGATTGAGCCCTTCCCATCCACTATATTAACATTAAGTTTATGTGCAGAGAAGATCATTTGGAACAAAAAAACATAACTAAAGATGTAATTTCAATAATTTTTCATTCCTTAATACGATACCAGGTTGGGAACCCAGCTATGCCTAGAAACTAAATTTTCTCTAAAATATTTAACTTGGACATTTTATACCAAGCGCTTTGAACATTCAATGGTTTATACATGTTACTCAAGCAGAATTTTAAGCAAAGTAGTTAGGGGGTTTCTAAGTTATGACTAGGGTTTACAACAGATGAAAACTTTCGAAAATATGCGAAAATTTTCGTTCGTATTTTACAAACTTTTCGCAAAATTTTCCAGTTTTTCGCAAAAATAAATAAAGCGAAACAATGCAAAAAAAAATTCGCCTTTTTTTCTCTGGCGAACGAAATGCGAAAAAAAATGCGTAACGATTAACACTTTTCGCTGGAAACTCTAGTTATGACCGAACGTACAAACAAATAGAGATTACTACTTTATAAATTAATGATAAAGGAATAAAGGAATTAAAGCTTATTTCACGTTGATAGCACAGTTTCGATGACTATAAAAGCCATTTTTGGACTGCTTTACTTAAATATATACAGACTGAAAAGCTTTAGGTCATCAAAATAGTATGGGTATCATCCCTATTTGTAAAATAGGATTTATTTGCGGTTAGATTCTGAGAAATGGTTTTGCAACAAAACAACACAATTTGTCAACAAATCAGCTGCATTAGATGTAACTGTATAAAGCATAAAAATATATACATATTTGTTTGTTTTTTAGGATAATAAGTTTCTCTAATAATTACAAGACCTTTAAATGTCCTCTTTATAACATTTTGTGACGTTTGGTGATTTTTTAATGCATTACAATGATTAAATGAGAAAATCTGATTTTTTATAACATGGATATGGCCAAATAAGGTTCCAAAAATGTTGATCTCTTTTGATCCGGCCGTTTCGACGATTAGTAATATTGAAAATAAAGAATGTGACGACAGACGAGTGACGTTGAATGAATTGTTTAATGTTAGATCTGGAAATAAATGTTGAGGCCGCCATATTGCATGATTAGATTTATGTTTAATGTCAGTTTCTCCAGTGTCATTCCTAGTCCAATATTCAATTTTACAAGTTTTAAACCAAAAGAATTTGCAAGTTATACAAAATGAAACTGAAAAGAAGGATTTAAATCCTATCACAATCTCTCTGTAAGTGCACTTAATGAAAACATCAACATTGAGTTTTTAAAACATCTTTATTTTCAATACATACAATAGCATTGCTCTAGATAAAAATAGATAAAAATCCGTCATTCTTTATCGATCAAAGATTTAAAGGTACCGTTGTGAATCTGATATGTCACTCTACAAATTGAGGCTCACTTTAAATGACGCATACACCCTCTTTAATAATACGTGTGGCACATTTGTAATTTTAGTTAACCCTTCAAGTCTCGATCAAATCAAGCTGGATTCATGAAAACATGATTTTCTAAAGTCCTTTTATCAAGATATATTTTGATGAAATCCCTACTTCTCCTTAATTGAATGTTCATCAAGGAATTTTAAATTCGCGACGACTAAAAAGAACTAAAAGTTCTTTCACAAACTGAAGATTTGTCAATCCCCATATCTTCGTATACTATGAACTATATGCAAACTCAAGTACACTCAGTTCCTTTATTTTGATTCAGTAGAGTTTTCCATTATTATTTGAACGTGTTTGTTTAAATTTAAGAATTCTTGCAATGATATTTCCTTAATAAACATTTCGTATTTCGAGAGAAGGTTCTTTGATCAATATTCTATGCTTAAATATAAAACATAAATTCAAAAGTTGAGATTTCTGATAAAAATCGCTTTGATATCATATAATTAATCACCACTGAGATATAATTAAGTTGACAGTAATATTTTTAAACTGAAAAACTGAAACATCCGAAATGTTTTGAAATAAAGACAATATCGGAAAAGTAGTAAGTTTAAAGATTTGTTTTAAATTCTTTTAAATACATTTAGTTTATAATTTTTTATTTTAAAAGTTAAATGACATTCAAACATATCTCATGCATGATATTTAAACCTGAATTAAATCTTAAGTTTTTTAAATTTTAATAAAACTTTTCCTCACTACAAATCCTGCGCAATACTGTTTTATTAGAAAAAGGAACAAAAACCTACCTTAGAATCTTCTCCGGGTGGAGATAAAGCTGAGTTAAGATGATGAAAGGTTCCGTAAAGATTGATGTATAGTCGGATGCCGGTGATTTTGTTCTTTCCAAGTTTGGTCGGATACTTGTGTCCAGTTTTTCTCCAGGTATGGTTGAAGACTGGTGTTCTTGCTTTTACAGGTATGGTCGGATACTGGTTCTCTGGTTTGCTCCAGGTACGGTTACATACTGATGAGAAGTAGAGGATGAGAGAATGGTCCGAGTATCACGGGATCCGTGGATTGACTCCACACATACTGGAATAGGGAGTCTGGTACTAAACCTCGAGATCAATATACTTGTTGTATCCTACCCTCACTCCAGCCTATAGTACTGTACAGTGTACACGTATTCATGTACCCTTACCTTCACTGCAGCCTATAGTACTGTACAGTGTACACGTATTCATGTATCCTACCCTCACTTCAGCCTATAGTACTGTACAGTGTGCATGTATTCATGTATCCTACTCTCACTCCAGCCTATAATATTATACAGAACAAAAAAATTCATGTATCCTACTCTCACTCTAGCCTATAATATTATACAGAACAAAAATATTCATGTATCCTACTCTCACTCCAACCTATAGTACTGTACAGTGTACATGTATTCATGTATCCAACTCTCACTCCAGCCTATAGTACTGTACAGTGTACATGTATTCATGTATCCTACTCTCACTGTCACTCCAACCTATAGTACTGTACAGTGTTCATGTATTCATGTATCCTCCCTTCACTCCATCCTTTATTACTATACAGTGTACATGTATTCATGTACCTGCCTTTATTCCAGACTATAGTACTGTGTACATGTATTCATATATCCTACCTTCACTCCAGCCAATAAGTACTGTACAGTGTACATATATTCATGTACCTACCTTCATTCCAGACTATAGTGCTGCACAGTGTTTATGTATTCATGTACCTACCTTCATTCCAGTACAGTGTAAAGCCAATTTACAATGTCTAAAGCGGCAGATCTGTGTGATCTCATCTTTTGTGGGTAACCATGTACAATATATTAGTAATCAAACACAGCATCCTTTACATAATATGAATTAGTATTTATTTATTAATTAATTATAAAAAAATGTTGACATTACGAGCATAATTATAGTTTATAGCAAATAGATTCTAGTACAATGATGGCAACGTAGAATTTGTAAACTCTCAGTACAGCTGTATTTTGACGTCACAAGTGTCAATTTAGTTTTTGTATCAGACAAATCATTAATAATACTGATAATTTTAGAATAAAGTTGTTTTCCTTGTTATACTTGACACTTGTGACGTCGTGTATAATATATCAATTCTCTCTACTATACAAGCTCGTCATAATGTCTGCTACTCTATTCCTTGTCTAAATGACGCACTTCCGGCTTACATACTCAACTTCCTGGCCAGGAACAGCTGATTCCATTCAGTATTTTTAGCTAGATATTGATCAAAGTGAATAAATACTAAAGTGGAACAGACTAAGGAAACGACGACAGGTTGGGCCATAAGGTTTTATTTATATATATATATATATATACATATTTCTAAATACTTGGGACATAAAATGTCGTCATCCAACTATGAGTTTGGTCCACTTTAGTATTTATTCACTTTGGCTATTGATACTGTAGAGCGCGTAGATTGAGAGAATTCATATTTTTGCGTAATGTCCTCTAAAACTGAAAAAATGGAGCGTATAATTGGTCCATTTCTCTGTTGCCACCTATTGTACTATAATCTATAAGGTTTACAGTAAATCTAAGGACTAAAGGCTTACACTCAACTGTATCAGCATAATGAATAAATTAATCCTTTTCATTGCTTTGCTTTCTTTTATTCAAAATAAAAACCAAATTGTAATAATAATCATTTATAATTGAATGCTGTTAGAGAAGTTTTACCCATTATTATTTCCTTTATTCAAAATAAAAGCCATTTTGCATTTTACTCATAAAAAGTTACAGAGTAAACAATACAAAGAGAAAAAAATAATAGTTTAGCTTGGTCCTTTTGAGCCTGAAAAGTAGCTCAAGATCAAGTGTTTTGAAGGAACGATTGTGAAAAGATTATTTTAGATAAAAAATCCCAGACCATATTTGGTAAATAACATGTGGACTGTATATATATAAAAATCCTCAAATCTTTTTTTCAGTCCCTTTTAACCTGAAAAGGAGCTCAAATTGTAAATTTCATTTAAATGTTTTTCAGTTAAACACAGTAGATCAGAGCTTAATCCTTATCGCTTTATCTGGATATTCACTGTGGACACTTTTAATTTTCTTTTTAATCCGCTCTTGTTGATTATCACATTTCCTACTACATGTAATACAAATACAGATACGATGCTATATCGATTGGACTAATGTTCACAATCTGGCTTTTAGAGCATTTGAACAAATGTAAATTTAATAATGTTAATATGAACTTAGCTGAAAACTTTAGAATGAAATGTCCTTAATCCCGATTGGTTAATTAATCTGGAGATTAATAACAAGAGGAGAACAAGCATTATTTAATCTGGAGATTAAGAAAAAGAGGAGATCAAGCATTAATCATGATATCCACCATTCTATAGTTTTCAGCTCTTTTTTAAATAACATACGTGATCACATTTCATGACTAAATAGTCCTTATATGAACGTTAGTCTTAATAAACATTAATCCAAAACTTACTTTCGTTCAACCGATTATTAGTCCAATTAATATGACACCACAAATGCGGGAAAATTGAAAACCGGCTTCTCAAAAGTTCAAGAGCGCATCTCTTATCTCTAGAAATTAATCTAAAGACTAAATTAGTCTTGAAATCAGCTAAAAGAGAGGATCAAGCATTGATCTCGATATCCACCATTCTAAAGATTTCAGCTCAGATCTTCTGAGACAGTCCGAAACAAACAAATATATTTTTTAAGTAATTTCACGGTTTAATGGCACAAAATGTAAAAATCTAGCAATATTTGTTTTTCTCGGAAAAGTTTTAATTATTTTGTTTTTTTGGAATGAAATGATTTATATTAAACTAAATCAAATACTAAATTGGGGAGATTACTAC
>NW_019396152.1:288115-355633 GCF_000591075.1 Eurytemora carolleeae
AAGAAGTGGAAGAGGGTGGGGGAGTTGGTAACAGAGAAGTATCATATAATCCCTTCTGAAAATCTTAATTAAGTTGATCCTTCTTGTTACCCTTAAATCCCCCGTCCAACTCCGTCAGAGACAGTTCTATTAAAAAGTTTTCCAACCTACAGTGAGAGAAAAGGAAGAGTAAATCTTAGGATTTAACACTCAGTCCAGTCATGGAGGATTCATATTACAGGGAGCACCCAAATAATCTGTACTCATGGAGGAGACTTGAAAAATAAGAAATTAGTTCTGCTCATTTTCCCCAGAATGATCTAAAAGTATAATTTTCCAAATCCTTGAACAATTAAACAATGTAGAGTGCTGAGTGGAACCCATAATACTGAGGAATAGGATGACAACCTTTATGCAACCAATTTTTATGCAGTTGGTATTATTTTAAAGCAAATATTTTACGAAATGCTAAAAACAACATGTGTAAAATTGGTCTCTTTAAAAATCAAAATTGCTGTATTTTATGGACCATTTAAATTCATAACAAGTGTCTAAATTTCACAGCGCGCGTTATATTTTCTACTGTAAGCTTGGTCAGACTTAACCAATCTCTCATTGGTTGAAATACAAAAAGGTTTTCCTCTGCTCTGTTTTAAATCCTTCTATTCAAAAGATAACAACTGAGTTTTAATATTTTTTCAAACTTAACTTTTATTCTTAGAAGAGCTAAGAAAAAAAGTAAAATGTTGAAGACGCTCAATTTACAAAATCTATCTACTTGAAACTCTCAGGAAAAAGAGTGTGGATTGAACATAAAAAGCTTAAAAGAAAACTCAGTGACCGTTTTTTCCCACCATCGCATCAGATTAAAACAACCTTAAGACTTACAATGTAAATAAAGGAATTGAATGTTTGCCACAAACTCTAATTTTCTATAAATCTCTTTATTTTGCAACTTAGTTTTAAATATAAAAGTTTATACCAGCAGGTGACAGTTAAACTAAATTCCTTTCTCTTTAAATATTACTAAACTTATATACAGGGTTACCCACAAAGGATGAGACTGTAAAGACGACCTGAATATCTTTGAATGTGACAAATCCGGGGTTTAATTAATTCTTAACTGCCTTGAATACAATTTTTTATGGCTTATTCAATGATTCGGCAAAACAGAACAAGTTTACAGTTGCAGGGAATCATTAATATGATAGACAGTAAAATTTCTATACAATTGTCTCATCATTTATGGTTAGCCCTGTATCTATCCTTCAGAGAAAGGTTTCCAATATTGATTAACTTAAAGGCAGAAATAGTTAAATAAAATACACATTTGCATTGTTATTTAAAAGCAGAATTCTTTACGAAAAAACTATAATTTTCAAAGCCCACATCTTTGCATCCTGGTGGTCTCAGTTTCCTTTTTTAAAAATACCCCTTGTTGAGAAGGAGAACTAGTATTATATCTAGAGTTCTGGGACATTTTCTTGTATATTATAATGATTTATATAGTTCACAACATATATAATCTTAAACCAGAGTTTCATGTATATTTTATGATAATACATTTTCTTTCTCTATTGCCTGGTTTAATGATTTTAAGGGTATCACAGTGATCCAAAGGTTGCAATCAAAAAAATAAAAGTTTTGCTGAATACTTTAAAAAAGTAAAGCTGGAGAATGTTCTAAAATGTACTTATTTACACAAAATAAAAGTAAAAGGGGGTTATTTACCAGTCGAGATCCAGTCTTTTTTGAATAAAATATGCAACTTAATTTGGGTCTATGTGGATTAGAGTTTTATATTCATTTCCCTTTAGGCTTGTTTGATAACTAAAAATTAATTACGAGAGTTCATTATGAATAATTAACTTTCAAATTTAAATTAGCTTGACCATAAATTGACCATATCATGTTTATTTGGTTGGTATACGGGGAAACTTGAATTCATTAATACAAGGGTAGCAAAACTATTGAATCTAAGGCTTATGAACGAATCGCCGACAAACAAAAAGAGGAAAAAATCATCTAATCGCGAAAATGTCCTTTGTCTTTTTTTCTAATATTACATGTTTTTTACAATAATTCCTCTTCATAAAGGAGCTACAAGATCAAAAAATCATACCAGTAATTTGGCTTAAATTTAACAATTCTTTGCCTTTTTTAATACTTAAAGGGAGTGTCCGCGAAAAATGAAAGAGGGTATAGGCTTAATGCGATAAAAAAGCGCTTTTGATCGCTACTAATCTTACTTCTATCTGTTGCGTCTATAAGGAGAAACTTGTTAAAGACGTCTCATACCGAATAACTTACCGTCCATACAAATTCAGAAAATTGCAACATACGACTTAGAAAGTAAAAAAATCAATTTAATTTCAAACAAATCATTCAGATATTACAACCTATAGTCATCGATTATCTTTCACCACATTTGTATATAGTTTATATTTTATAATATTTTTTAATCATTTTGTTTTGAATTTGATTATTTCTCTTGCGGCTTCCGCATTTTTCGAAATCAGTTAAAACGTTTTCTAAAAAGATAAAATATTATAAAATATAAACTATATACAAATGTGGCGAAAGATAATCGATGTAATATCTGAATGATTTGTTTGAAATTAAATGGATTTTTTAAGCCTATACCCCTTTTCATTTTTCGCGAACACTCCCTCTAATAACTTATTATGTATGTATTACATTATGTATATCCTTTTTTGTATAATAAAGTTTGTATAAAACTCAGTTAAAACAGCCAGAGGTCGAATTTGAATAATTTGAGCCGCGGCTCAAATATGCTTGGTTCCACTTAAAATAATATTCATTGTTTCAAGATTTAAGCCGGAGCTCAATTGAAACCGGTTTTTGGCGGATTTAAGACGCGGCTCAATTTCATTAAATTCGGACACAGGATGGTTAGACTTTAGCCCTGTCGTAAAATTTGAAATGAATGTACTGTGAATTAAGCGGAAATATCTATCTATATATTTATCTATAAATACCACTGTAAGAAGAATAAATTTATTTGGCAACTTGTACAGACAAATTTTTAAATTGATATGAGCTCCGTACTTTAGTATATTATGTATTATGATTAGGTCTTACATCAACTATTGAAAGAAAAATACAAAAATAGAATAAAAACTATGTGATGCTCAATAAAATTGTGTAATAACTATTGTCAAGTTTTATCTTTATAAGTGTGTGTACTGTGTATAACCCGGAAGCAGATTATAAAATGCTTTAGGAAAATTAATGTTTTCAACAAGCTCGAGCAGGAACAAAATTTGCATAATGTAAACAAAACTTGTTTTTACAAAGACTAAACCGGTTTTTATCAGGAAATCTAAATTGTAAAACTAAGTGAGAAGAATAACATTTGAAAATTTTCTGTTTTTCTTGCAAAAAGGCAGCTTCGGCTTACAGCACATTTTAGCAATAAAACATTTCTTTATTGTTTACTATTTAAAAAAAAATATGTTTTTAATGTTCAAAAAAAACTTTTTTTAGGTCAACGATGTGCAAAAAATTGATAATTTTGGTATCATGCGGTGCAAAAAATGTAGAGTATATGGACAAAATTATAGCAATTTTATATTTGAAATAAAAGAAGGTTTTTTGTTTCTACTTTTATCTGAAACAGTTTTAAAGTATGATACTCCTGTCCCCTATATTATATAATTAGATTTAGATATGATCTAAAGAATAAGTTTTAAACTTTAAATATTCATATTAGATTTTGTTTCGGCAGAATATGTTTAATCAAACATTACTTATTTAGAAATATGACAAATTTTAAAGGAATTGAGTTTTTGCCACAAACTTAAACCTTCTGATCCCAATATATTTGCAACCTCATGGTGCAAGCCTTTGATATTTCAAACTTAGATTATTTTATCTATAAGTATTAATAGTTTGAAATATCTAAGGTCTACGACATTGGGTTACAAAGATATAGAGATTAGAAAATCAGAGTTTGTGGCAAAAACTCAACTACTTTAAGATTTAAAAAATCATTTTTAATTACGCTATGGAGTAAAACCATTGGATTGGACATTTTAAGTTTTATAACAAAAGATTATCATTGAAAGCTTTTTCTAAAACGTTTTTAGGAGAAAAATAAACTTTTTTGCTGTCCTAAGAATTGCTATATCGAGTTTTTTTGTCGCATAAAATCTGCAATTTTCCTTTAGACTTCAAAAGATTAGCCAATTCAAAAGATTGATTGTCTAATAATTTATATTTGTTGAAAAAAAATAATTATTTATTAGAAATTTTTTTTTAAATATTTATAAAATTAAATAGATGATGGTTTCCATTCCATGTTTCAAGAATTATTTGGACAACCTGTTCCTAGAATATGTGTTTGTTTTACATACATATAGCTAAGTTTCATATTTTACTTGAATCTCCTGCGTCATATTTATTTGGAAAAATGAAATCATCTTTTATGAGAATTAATTTCTTTTTGAAAGAGTTATAAAGTTTGTGAAACCAAATTTTTGATGAAATGAGTTTTTGAACCTATTTTTAACCTGTTCTCAATTTCCGGCACCAGAAAGTATAAAAGAAATTTTCTTAGAGTTTATGTAAGTGTCTAGTATCTAGTGTCTAGTATCTAGTGTCTAGTATCTAGTGTCTAGTATCTAGTGTCTAGTAACTAGTGTCTAGTAACTAGTGTCTAGTAACTAGTGTCTAGTATCTAGTGTCTAGTATCTTGTGTCTAGTATCTAGTGTCTAGTATCTAGTACTATTATTTAGTGTCTAATAACTGGTGTCTAGTATCTAGTGTCTAGTAATTAGTATCTAGTATCTAGTGTCTAGTATCTAGTGTCTAGTATCTAGTGTCTAGTATCTAATGTCTAGTATCTAGTGTCTATTGTAATGAATATTAGAACTTTCAGTGTCAAGGGTTCACTACATTTAATTAAATTAAATACTATGCATTAAACTCTGTTACTACCTGAGGTGTCAAATGCCTAGTGTTCAAGTCCAGTGTCTACTACTATGTAAAATATTGTTATGCGACGATTGCAGGCCACGATAATTTCAAAATAAAGAAAAATAATCCAGTATTCACTTTGCCATGAATTCTGCTGGTTTGATTGTAACTCTGCTTATCTCTCAGAAAAAAGGTTTGACATGATGGTTCCCAGTTCAATTAAAGCAGAAAGAACCATACTTTTTTGATAATTATACAGGGAATAATGTAATTAATTATATAGAAGCAGAGGCATAGACCCAGTCCTTTTATATTTATGGACTAATAACAAACAAACTATAAATGTAATAAGGGTCATCCCGTACAGATGATAAAAATAATGCAAACCCTTTAAAATGTACCTAAATATGATATGATTAGCAAAATCCTGACTAAATCAGATCTATTAGTGTCTAAAACTTTTCTCTGAAAAACAGTTTGAGCTGCAACTTTATGTAAACGTGAAAGTAAAAGATCCGAATTACTATGTCTAACCGTCAGAGATTCTACTTCTAGTAATGGTAAGTGTACAGTGGCATGAGGCTAGGCAAAAAAAAACCCTAAACCGGTTTCTTCGTACAGCATTTACTACAATATATATGTCTACAATATATATATATGTATATAAATATGTCCAGGGTTCACTATACAGAATTATATTTGGAAATATCTAAGAAAATCAGTTTGTTTGTAGAGTTTATAGCAAATGCTTTATCCCTTTTTCAGGATATCACATGACCCAATAAAGGAGTAGTTTATGGCCGGTTAGTAATTTAAATTTTCTTGTGTGTTTTGAAAAAATGTTCATGAAATTTAGTATTTTTCCAAAAAACTGAATTTTGCGAATGTAAACGAAAATGATGCGGAATTTCGTGAAAAAAAATATGCGACGATTTTGCAAAAGATTGCAAAAACTTTGCATCAATCTGTTTCTCGAAAAAATGGGAAATTTTCATGAAACGCAAAAATAGCCGCCCGAGTATTAAAGAGACGGGCGAGGGGGGAAGCATTAATATCGAAAATTGAATTTTAGATCTATTTAGTAGACAATAAAACTAGGCATGATTATAAACATATTCATAGTAAAGTATTAGTTTGAATTCAACCCAACTCAAAAAAATAAAAGAATAATATACAAAAATATGTTGAAGTTAAGATATTGACAAAAACTAAAAAATGTTTGTTTTTAGAATATATAGTTCGAAATTTAAAAATTTTTCAGAAACCTATTTAAGTTTAGTCCATAGAAATCTTCCACTCTACAAACTTTAAACTTAAGAACAAGAATTCAAACCCAATTAATTGTTAAAAGAAAAATCAATCAAAGTTTATTTTCTTTCTTGCTTCTTAAGTTTCTCCATCCTTCCAATAATCATTAGCGAGAAAACTTATTCTTAGTGTTGTTCAGCTAACTTTATTTTGTTAATCAATTTTTTTAAACTTTAAGAATCTAAATATTCCTTAATGACTGTTTTTTAGTGTCCAATAAACGATCAAAAAACCAACTGGATTCAATGTTTTTTTGTTGAAAAATGTTGCAAAAAAATAGATTTTTAAATTATTTTTGGAAATTAATGTAAAAAATTTAGCCAAATTCACGCTAAAACTAAGAGTCTAGTTTTTTAAGAAAAGTTTTGATCATTACTCAGAGGTACACACTATTTTTGTCTGTTCAGTACGTTTATATTTGAAGTCAATTATGTAAATTCATATTTTTCTGAGTTGAATTTAGTATTAAAGTTCTAGCCTGGTATATTTAACCAATTTGGTATAAGCTCTTCTTGAAATATATATTTTAAGTTTAAAGTATTTGCATTCATATTTCCAATAAACTCTTATCTTGGTAAACACATTTCAGAGGTTTATCATATATCAAGGATATAGTATTCTAGAAAACTTTACAAAAATTCTAAACAAAAGATATATTTTTTTGAGTTTGTTAAAAAGGTTCAGTAAAAGGGGTAAAGTGTTGGTCAAAACTGTATCAACAAAAATGCAGCTACATTTTTATGTTTTTCCTGGTTTTAAAGTTAGTTTACAGGTTTTTAAAAAATTTTTGTTGGAAAAAATCAGGCTTTATTTAGATTCAAAATACGTTTGTCCTAAGCTTTTGATGATTATCAATAACTTAATATCTCAAAATTTATTTTTGAAAGATATTTTTGTTAAAAAATTTTAAAACTACAACTTTGAATATAAATTGTCATATAAAGATATGTATTTCAAAATGTGTTTAAAGGAAAAGTTATAATGGGAAACCGAACTATCAAGCTATATACATATTTTTAAACTTATAAATTATATTTGTTTAGTTTATAAGAAACAAATTTTGTATGAAATATCTTCAATACTTAGTTGAGTTATTGCGAGCTGGTAAAAATGTTCTAAGATTTATTTCCGTTTAGGATTCAAGCTTGATTCACTCGAGATGTAAATCTGAAAATTCAAATGGTGTAGAATAAAATTTTGCATAACTTGTGATAGAAAATGTTAATTTTATTTCATTAATGCACAGATATAGGATCTAGAAGATGAACAGTTTGCCAATCTGGAACTATTCTATTCTATTCTATTCTTTTGTCAGTTTTCAAAACAATTAAACTTTTTTATTCAAAAGAAAATTGGCAAAGTTGAAAAGTAGAAAATCAAATATTTGTTTGATTCATAATGGGATATGGGGCTTTGGGAAATAAAATTAAAAACTATTATTTTTTTAGGATGGAGGGAGGGTTGAGCCTCCAATGTATAATGAAAAAAAAATGTGAAATGTGAATGCCTCTGATTTTAAAATAGTAAAAATTTCATGTGCCAAAATTGTTTGTTAATACATAATACTAACAATGATCCAGGTTGCAAGCTCTCAAGCAAATGATTTTGTCAATACCTTAAAGTAAAGCTAAAAACAAGTGCTTTACAATAATGCTTTAAATGTGCATTCAGCTAGAAAGGTAAACTGAAGGGCCAAGGCGGTGCGACACTTTAAAGTAGTAAATTTTATAGCAGTCTAAATTTATGGTTTAGTTACATACCGACAACTTTTCTGAAAATAAAACAATAACTGCTTAAATAATGTCCTGGATTTATCAAGGAAACTTGAAAAATTTGGAAAAATCTAAATTTCTTATATGGTCCCATAGATATTAGATATACACAACCTTGAAAGTGGTGAATATGTAGTGAAAAGGTTTTATCTTAAAGTTGAGATCCCCCTTATACAGCACCAGTAGTTTAGACGTTGTGAAAGAAACCTGATCTATAAAAGCATATTTTGACGGAAATATAAAATATTTTATTAGAATTTCATCTCCCGGCTTATATTACTACCTTTGCAGCATTTCCGGTATAAAGAAGGAAGTTCAATACTTTTGTTTCTTTTGTAATAACCAATTAGATAGATAGGAAATGAAGGTATGAATTATAATCCTACTTAAAAATAAAATTTCAAAGACACAAACTCATTTCTTATGTTCCATGGCTTTCCTCTTGGGTGGTCTTTTTTATATATAAAGTGATAATCTCTGCTATCTGTTTGATTAGATGAAACTCTTGACCGATTTGCCTAAAATGTTGTAGATAGAGAGGTTTGTGTCTTCTGGAACAAAAGAGTATTCAATCTATTAAATCTTAACCCTACCCCTGCTGGAAGGGGGGGAACATGGCCCCCCTTCTATATTTTTTATTACATAACTCAAAAAGTAACGGTCTGAGGCTGTTGAAATTTTTTGACTTTTCCTAAATACTAGCCCTACCTTTAGGTCTACTGCCTGAGTCCTCCGATGCATTGCCTGACCCATTTTCATTTGTCAGATTTTGATAATTTTTAGCTTTTTGGAAAGCCTATGAATAAGGAAACGGATTGTACAAGTATTGTAATGGAATTTTTTGCAAATTATTTGCATAATTTTTTAGCATTTCTTAATTACACATCAGGTTATTTAAAATTTTGCAAGAACTTTTGCATATTTGAAACGGCTTTTCAAAATTGTATTATTTATCATTTTTTTAACATTTTTTTGCAACCCTAATTGTTCTTTCTATAACTGGATTTTTCAAAAAATAATTTTTTTTTGCAAACTTACTAAATTTTGCAGATCCTTAAAGTTAAGCATAAGAGCTTTTCCAACGATGTATTATTTGTTATATTTGTACATCAAACATGAGATTTAGAAAACCAGAAAACGCTTGTGGGGGGGGGGGTCAATTTGAACATCCCCCCCCAGTGTTTCCTGGTTTTCAAGTACCCCAGCAGGGGTAGGGTTAAACATTTAATTAATGGATTCAAATCCACGCAAAAAATTAAACAGATAAGATGCTTTTAAACAATTGATATTTCAACCTCAGATGATTTTATCTAACAAAATACGTAGTTTTATCTAAGGTCTGCGACATTAGGTTGTAATGATATAAGGATTTGAAAATCAAAGTTTTAGGCAAAGAATAAATTCCTTTAAGTGGTAGTTAATTGAGTTCCAAATATTACACAAATATAAAATAACAACTATGCGGGTTTCTGGTTTAAAGCAAACTCGTTTAAAGTTGTCCAATAAATGTAATGTGATTTTAGATTTACTGTTTACCACACAACAGTGCAGTGGGGGGATTTATTTTTTGGTCAAAATTAATCACATGTTAAGCATAAATGTGTTTCTGAGGAATAAACAAATTGAAGATTTTATTCCTTCTTCGGTAAACCTTCTTTCTTTCTATTGTGAATATTATTTCTTTCTATTGTGAACCATATTTCTTTCTATTGTAAACCTTATTCCTTTCTATTGTGAACCTTATTTCTTTCTATTGTGTACCTTATTTCTTTCTATTGTAAACCTTATTTCTTTTTATTGTGAACCTTATTTCTTTCTATTTTAAACCTTATTTCTTTCTATTGTGAACCTTATTTCTTTTTATAGTGAACCTTATTTCTTTCTATTGTGAACCTTATTTCTTTTTATTGTGAACCTAATTTCTTTCTATTTTAAACCTTATTTCTTTCTATTGTGAACCTTATTTCTTTTTATAGTGAACCTTATTTTTTATCAGAAATAATGTATATGTTCCTAGTCAGATGTATACCGTGTTTCCTTAACCCTATTTGGCCTGAGTTTTGCGATAACTCAAAAAGTATTTGAGTAGGAAGCTAAAATTTTCTGGCTTAAAGCTGGGATTTTATACCTATTGCCTGAGTCATTAGGCAAACTGCGTACAACAGACTAAATCTATATTTAAACCTACTGTCAGTCATTGGATTTCAATTTTTGCAAAGAAATTTTGCATAAATTGGCACTTTTCAGTTTTTCTTGAATACACATTTAGGTTTTTAAAAATTTAGCAAACTTTTTTGCAGATTTGAATTTTCTGGGCCAAAGGCTTTTCAAAAAGTATAATTTGTTTCAATTCGCGCAATGATCTTTTTGGATTTTTGCAAATTTGCCATTATTTGGCAGATTATTGAGGTAGAGCTCAAGTGCTTTCTTAAAACGTATCAAATGTTGTAAGCTTATATAACAATAAGAAAATAGAGGAGGGGGGAATTTTACCCCCCCCCCCCCTAGGAAGCCAGTCAGTAAACCAGACGTCAGACTAAATAGGGTTAATATGTAAATCGTGTTTCCTCAAGATGTTTTTGTTTAGATCTAAAACCTGTTTTTGGTTTACATAAAATTCCTGTTCCCCTTCAAATGTTATTCCTGTTTCCTTTTAAAGTTTATTCCTGCTTCCCTTCAAATGTTTTTAACTTTAAGAAAATCTATTAGCTTAAATATAGACGAAGATTTTATAATTTGACGTTTATTGGATACAAAGAGACAGGATAAAAGATAAAAAGTTAAATATTTAATGTTTTTCAATGTTTAGAAACATATTTTTTAGAACCATGGTTTTTCTAATTTTTTCCTCAATATTTTTTCTTATTATTAGGTCAATTATATAAAAGCAAATGTGTAAAGAGAAATCCTATATATGCTCGCGCAAATAATATACGGAGTTATGTAAACCCTCCCTTTATAATCCCTTTAAATATAGATGTATATTGTATATAGATAGTATTGATGCTCGCACAAACAATACACGGAGTTATGTAAACCCTCCCTTTATAATCCCTTTAAATCCAATTTAATCCCAGTTCCATTTTGAAAAGCTTTTACTTCCATACATTCGTTTATTTTTGATTTTTAAGCAAATATATTTTAAAGTTAATTATCAAAAAACAAGCCTATGAAAAAATGCACAGCTAAAAATGCACATGCCGTAAGTTTAGCGCAATGATGCGCAAAATTTGTATTATTCTTGTATATCCTTGACATCAGAAATACTGGAAAATCATGTGTTCTCCTACCAATACGAATTCTTGTTGCAACAAGATGAATGTTAAATTTGTACATATAAGTTATTAGCTACAGAGCAGGTTGTGTGCTATATTAATGCGAGTTTTAGATGTAAACCTTGCTTTCTTTAGATGTAAACCTTAATTCTTTAGATGTAAACCTTGTTTTCTTTAGATGTAAACCTTGTTTTCTGTAGATGTAAACCTTTTTTTCTTTAGATGTAAACCTTGTTTTCTTTAGATGTAAACCTTTTTTTCTTTAGATGTATAAACCTTGTTTTCTTTAGATGTAAACCTTGTTTTCTTTAGATGTAAACCTTGTTTTCTTTAGATGTAAGGTTTTTTTTCAATTTGTTGAATTGTGTTCGTGAATTACTGTGATTTTTAAAAGGTTTCAGTTTTTTTTCATTTATTGGAGAATTAATGTTTATTTCCTGTTCACAAACATTTCTGATTTATGAAACCAATTTTGTTTAAAATACTATTATAAATTTACCTATGGCATTTTTAAAATTTTTAATTTTTAAGCATTTTTAATTCAGGCTCTTGATAACGTACTTGCTTCAATGTTGTTTTACAATTCCACAGTTTTCTGGTTCTGACTTTAGAGAAATTTTAAATTAATATTAATAAAGAATTATAGTTTTTTGTTTATTCAAATCACCAAATACAATACAATTTTTAGCCAAACACTAAAAGTGATTGATGAAAAACTAATTAATGAGCTGTTTGTTAACTAGGAGTGCTTGGTAATGAACTGATTAATGAGTTGATTGTTAACTAGGAGTGCTTGGTAATGAACTGATTAATGAGTTGATTATTAACCAGGAGAGCTTGGTAATGAACAGATTAATGAATTGATTGTTAACTAGGAGAGCTTGGTAATGAACTGATTAATTAGTTGATTGTTAACTAGGAGTGCTTGGTAATGAACTGATTAATGAGTTGATTGTTAACTAGGAGTTCTTGGTAATGAACTAATTAATGAGTTGATTGTTAACTAGGAGTGCTTGGTAATGAACTGATTAATGAGTTGATTGTTAACTAGGAGTACTTGGTAATGAACTGATTAATGAATTGATTGACTAGGGTTTCCAACGTAACAGATTATTCAAATACGCGTAATTACGCGCAATCACGCGTAATAATTTTCATTTCGTGTAATTTCGCAGGATTTCGCGTAATTGGAGAAATATCCATTTCGCGAAATTACGGCGTAATTTCGCGTAATTTCTCCAACGTAATTTCGCGAAATTTTGTAATGATTACGCATAATAAGCGAAACTATAATTACGCGTAATTTCTACGAGGTAATTTTGCGAAATTTTGTATTAATTACGCGTAATTACGCCGTAATTTCGCGTAATTTCTACAACGTAATTTTGCGAAATTTTGCAATAATTACATCTATGAAATTTTGAAGTTTTAATTTTTAATTTAAATAAAAGAACTAACTTACAAGGAAAACAGTGTCACTCAAGTTAAATCAGCAATTTCAGCCAATACTATGTTGATGTACTAAAAAGTTTAACAAAGGGCCAACAATATATTTTTATCAAAAAAATACATAATCCTTAAATTTTCAATTTTCAACAACTTGTTAATATTTTAACCTACTTTCTCAAATTTACGGGTAATGCTCCTGCGTAAGTGACAGAAAGTGTTACGTGTAATTACGCGTAATTACGCGTAACGTAATTACGACTGGAAACCCTAAATTTCTCCAACGTAATTTCGCGAAATTTTGTAATGATGATTGTTAACTAGGTGTGCTTGGTAATAAACTGATTAATGAGTTGATTGTTAACTAGGAGAGCTTGGTAATGAACTGATTAATGAGTTGATTGTTAACTAGGAGTGCTTAGTAATGAACTGATTGATAAGTGAGTTGACCCTCTCAGGTTCCTGCTGCTGAACCCAATGAGAGACTCCAGGTAGAAGCTCAGTTGTCAAGTTTGTACAAAACCTGAAGAAATAAATAAGAATATGCTTTAAAAAAGTTTTCTGAGAGGTTTTAACACTTTCTGATAAGTGAACATCCCCCCCCCTGCCTTGAGTTTTTTCACCATTCTGTCCTTATTTTTCGGGATGTTGAAAAAAATTTCCGAATCTTAGTCATTAATTGAATTTCAATTTACAATAAGTTAAACAGAAACTTAGGAAATATTAAAAAAATCCTAAAAATGTCGTCTTCACATTTTTCAACGGGTTTTACGTTATTTTATCAATATCTTGGTAATTGTAAAAATAAATAAATTTCATGGTCTGTATGGTACTTATTATCAAAAGTAATATGAAGCTTCCAATGATAGATTTCTAATGTAAGGTATTTATGACTAAATCTGACTTATTAGTTGGAAAAGAAATGTTTCCTGGGTACAAGTTTATATTTATAAAATAAAACTAAAATAAGTTAAAAACTTACAAATTGGAATTTAAAATATAAAAAGAGAAATAGTTTAATTCTTAGAAAGTTAGAAGTTTTATATTTCAACTCTAGTTATAATAGATTATTCATAGAAACAATTTTAGAATTAATTTTTGCAAAATAAAAGGGACTGCAGTCACCACAACATTTGCCCTGCACCTCCCCCCAACACAAAACTGTAATGCCTGATGCACTACGGTACACTTAACGCCTTTATCAGAGCAACAATGAGAAAGATATCGTTGCTTTTCTATCTTAAAGCATTTAAATTCTGTAAATTCTGTCTCTGTTGCATATATCTGCTAGAGACTTTCACAGAAAAAAACATAAAAATTATTAAATATTTATGTAGTAAAACAAAAAAAAATATCTTGGGCATAATTATGTTCAGATAAAGGTTTAATATGGTAATTATGCAACTCTTTAAATAGATGCTCACTTGAAATTACGTTGACAGTCCCTTTAAGATATAAAATTACGTTGACAGTCCCTTTAAGATATTAAATTACGTTGACAGTCCCTTTAAGATATTAAATTACGTTGACAGTCCCTTTAAGATATAAAATTACGTTGACAGTCCCTTTAAGATATTAAATTACGTTGACAGTCCCTTTAAGATATTAAATTACGTTGACAGTCCCTTTAAGATATAAAATTACGTTGACAGTCCCTTTAAGATATTAAATTACGTTGACAGTCCCTTTAAGATATAAAAAGTCAACTTACTTAGCTGAAGCCTGTGCAGCACCAACTGATAAATATTTATCTCCAGTTCCAAATATTTGAAGAACAGGAACCTCAAATTATTCAACAAAATAAAAATGTGAATTCAAATACAAAGGTTTGAAAATAGTATTTCTATTTTATTTTACGTTTTAAAGAATAGAAATTGATGTGATATATTGCAAGTAATAACTCATTTCTTTCTTCATGAAATGTCATTATTTATTTCATCTAAAACTATACCTCTAGTTTTATTGTCTAAAAAGGGATCGTTCAGAGATTTGAGCATAGGGGGAGAAACCTGTGTTTTCCCCCATTATTCCCCATTAAATATGATTTTTACATTTCTCTGGACGTTGTTTCTTGTCAAATCTGTCAAACCAATTACTTTATTTATCAGTTTTTCGTTTTTTTATATCAAATAATGTATTTTAGAAATAAACATTTAAATTTTTTCCCCAAATGCTCATTAAGTTCTGATTTATTTGTTCTCGTTGTTTTTATAACATAGTGATTTTCTGTCATCATTGTTTTAAAATCCATAATCCCTATCTTCCTTCTCTCTTTAATTCTTTCTTAAAACTTCCATTTAAAATTTTATAATATTACCTCAATATTTTTCATCTGACGATATATATTCTTCCTCGCTTGACTACCCGGCCTAGCTGAAGCTCGGTAGTAGTTTATTGTCCTAAAATAAATATTTTGTATTTTTTTTCCAAATTAACAATTCTAATTTTTACCTGTTCCAAGTTTTAAAGTCATTGAAGGCAAACTTGTATGCCTCAACTAGTTCTTCATCTAAAGAGAAACAAAAAAGACTTAAAGGGACTGTAAGCGTAATTTGAAAAGACCATCCATGTCCGGTTCACCAAATTACCCTTAAAAAGCTTTGTTTGATCAATTATGAATTATATATCAATATTTATAATTTTGAAAAAAATATTGTTTTCAATTGTGGGTTTCTCTACAAAAGTGGCTTGCGCGATCATAAACTGAATAAAAACATTCTGAAATATCAGAATGTACACTTTTGAACCTGACAAAAACGACAATATCTTCCACATTATTGATCAGATTAAGGTTTTAAGGGTACTGTTGTGGCTTTATACTTACAGTCCGGTCCCTTTAAATTCATTCACAAATTTGGTTTTGTTTGTTTTTCAAAAGCTGATGCTATATAGAACGATAAATTCCAGCTTAAAAGTGTTTTTCACAAAAAAGTACAGAGTACAAAACACGTGTTTCCTGTTGTATCTTCCTTGGACTTTATTAACACCATAACTGTGTACTTTCCCCAAAGGCATTTTCCGAAGCGGCAACTTCCCGATGAAGTCCTAAGATGCAGCGCTCGGTCCCCTAGCCTGTTCTTGTCGCAGCGCTCTGCGCCCTATCTCATCAAAGCCGCAGCACTCGACCCCCCCCCGCCTCATTACATCATGTTGCACATCAGGAGGTCTAATCTAACCTTTGGGAAGTTGCCTTTTGGGAAATTATCATTTGGGAAGACACTCTTGAGAAAATGTCTTTGGAAAATACCTATGCAGCAGTCTTATCTTTGAATATATGATTCCTAATACTATTTAGATTGTCAGGATAAGAATTAATAGAATAGGTTAGTAACAGGGCGACCAATAAAATTGTGCAAAAAGATGACAAATGTTAGATGCAATTCATCTGTGCCAAAAACCGAGAAATTTTGTACACAAACCAAATTCAATTTAAGCATAATTTGGTAAAACTTCTTTGAAAGAACAATACATGTTGCTTAAAGGGTGTCTTCCTATTCCACAGTTTTATGGGTATCACTGTATTATCCTACACATGATAAATGAAATGAGATCAACCTTTATGTAATCCTGCATCACGAAGGAGTCCATAAAAGAACGTCATGTCGGAGCTCAAAAAATTCAACTCAGGGATAACAGGACACTGAAAGTTTTAAACATTCTGTAATAATCATATAGTTACTAAAGTAACGTCATTTTACTGTTTTTAAAAAGTTTTGATAGAAGTTGTTTCAGACGTTGGCTAGTAGAAATTTCTCAATTTCTAAACGAGGTTTGATTATTTTCAAAAATCTAAAATAGGCTTTGTAGTAAATCTCATAAAACTAAATCCGCCTCATGTTTAGTTGTGCTTTTTTACCACAGTCTGTTTTATATGTGTTTAGTTTGGTTGTAAATTATAAGAAAATGTGAAAACTTCCTAAATATATGTTTGTTACGTGTATCTATTTTATATTATATGATTAAAATCATCAAAGGGTGAATATGGCGTAGAACTTAAAAGGGAGTGTTCGCGAAAAATGTAAGGGGGTATAGGCTTACTGCGATAAAAAAGCGCTTTTAATCGCTACTAATCTTACTTCTATCTGTTGCGTCTATAAGGAGAAAATTGTTAAAGTCGTCTCATACCGAATAGCATGGCGTCCATACAAATTGAGAAAATTGCAACATACGACTTAGACCGCAAAAAAAATAAATTTAATTTCAAACAAGTCATTCAGATATTACAACTTATAGTCATCGATTATTTTTCGCCACATTTGTATATATTTGATATTTCATACTAGTTTTGATTTTGTTTTTTAAAATAATATTTAGCTGACAACTTGTTTCCGAACATTCCTGGAAAATATGAAAATGTCGTCTTCATTACCAAAAATCCTCGAAACAGGAATAAATGTTTTTATAAGTAACTCTCAGATCATAACAATTAAAACATATTATGAAAACCCTGGAATGACAGATAATAAAAATAGCTTAGAATCAAGTATCATTATTTAGAACGATCTTGATAATACGAAAAGAGGCAGAAAAATAAAATCAAAATGTTATAAAAAGACTATTTTTACACTTTCTTTATAGAACAACAATAAAGAGTATATATATATATATAACTCCATACAATGTTTAGTATAAAAGTTAAGAATCCATTTGTGACAGGATTCAGTGAAATATGTTTATCATAGCATTAATTATATTTGAAAGGAAACATTATAAGAATTGCAACCACAATTTTTTTTATTTTTTTGCACATTTTTATGCTGGTTATCTTTATCCGTAAAACTAGGAGAATAGTGAAATCCATGTTTCTTTACATTAATCTATTCGTGCATACCATCTAAGATATTTCAAATATAGCTACGGGATTAGGTTATAGATATAGCGGCTACAAAGTCAGAGTTTATGGCGCCAAAGACTTTGTTCCTTTGCATTTTCTATTCATATGCTTAAAATCAAAATTAAAGGAGCTCCGCGGTCGTAAAGTTGTATCAATAATCTCACATTGTTTGACTTTCTCCTTGTGTCAAGTTTGCAGTGATGAACTTCTGGAATACCTGGAAGAAGAGCATATACCAAGATTTGAAGGTTTGCTCCCAGGATCCTCTGAGCTGGTCAACCAGCGCCAGGTTATGAGGTATATTACAGGCTGTGTAGGTCTAAAATTCAAAATACATGTGCCCGGCACCACTGGAAAATATGCGTCATTTGAAGTACCGAACCGGCTTTATGTCATGCAGCTATAAAGCAATCTGTACAGCTTGTACATTCTGATGACAGACTAAGACGGCAAAACAGGACAGTAATCAATTAAAATATCTCTTTATGTAATATATAATATAGAAGAAGTATTGCTTCACCCACTCATCAGCACTGTACTGAAAGGAATTGAGTCTTTGTCACAAACTCTAGTTTTCTAATCCCTATATCTTTGCAACATAACGTCGTATACTTTAGATATTTCAAACTATGAATTCTGTTAGATCTAAAATTCTAAGTTTGAAATATCAAAGGTATACACCTTCAGGTTGCAAAGATATTGGGATTAAAATATTTGAGTTTGTGGCAAATTAAGACTCAAATTCCTTTCCTTAACCGTACTATTAAATGAAAAATAAGTTTTTGTTTAAAAAAGAATTTGTTTTGTTCCTTTTTCGAAATATTCTAGAATTTATAAGGGTTGTTAATTCCTATTTCTCTGTTCCCTATTTCAGATGGAATATCTTCAATGAACTTGAAGTGAATCTATTCAATTATTGCTTTGATTTAGTTCAATACAGGATATCTTCACAAGACTATCTTCTAACAATCTATTCATTTAGAAATCAGGAGTTAATCAAGAATAAATGTTTAATCCATAAATAATTTTTATTTTACCGTAATATAAATGAACTTCAGCTTTAACTTTATATCTTTAAACCATATCTGAAGGGTCATAAAATGCCAGAAATTATAATATAAAATTTAAAAACTGGAAAAATGTGTTCTTCTACTAAAACTATAAGTTGCAAAATTGTGATTGGAACAAATTACTCCCTCGAATGTCCCAATCATGATTATGTGCTTATAATTCTAAATCATTAAAAATATACTGAAGGGAATATAGTTTAGAATAATTTCTGAAATGTGCCCTTTTCAAAAACATATGTAAACCCTACCTGTACCATATCGGGATGAAGTCCTGTAAACCCTACCTGTACCATATCAGGATGAAGTCCTGTAAACCCTATGTACCATATCAGGATGAAGTCCTGTAAAACCTACCTGCACCATATCAGGATGAAGTCCTGTAAACCCTACCTGCACCATATCAGGATGAAGTCCTGTAAACCCTACCTGCACCATATCAGGATGAAGTCCTGTAAACCCTACCTGTACCATATCTGGATGAAGTCCTGTAAACCCTACCTGTACCATATCAGGATGAAGTCCTGTAAACCCTACCTGCACCATATCAGGATGAAGTCCTGTAAACCCTACCTGTACCATATCAGGATGAAGTCCTGTAAACCCTACCTGTACCATATCAGGATGAAGTCCTGTAAACCCTACCTGTACCATATCAGGATGAAGTCCTGTAAACCCTAACTGTACCATATCAGGATGAAGTCCTGTAAACCCTACCTGTACCATATCAGGATGAAGTCCTGTAAACCCTACCTGCACCATATCAGGATGAAGTCCTGTAAACCCTACCTGTACCATATCAGGATGAAGTCCTGTAAACGCCCAAGCTACTCCACCGCCCCAGTCATGTGCTACCAGATGAAACCTTTATTATAATACTGTTTATTTATTCATTTCTTTTTATGTGATTATATTCGAGGAATGTTTTGTAACACAAGGTGTTAAAATTATTTGTAAAATTTTATTTTATAATGTAGTAATCAAAACACAGGGAAATACATGCCGTATTTGTGATTATATATTATTATATCATTATTTGTAATTATTCTAACTTAAATAACTCTAGGCATGATCAGGAGACATTGGAATAAAAAAATCTTTCACAAATACTGCATAAGTTGGATATTTAGTTGATCTACCTTTTATATCCTAGTTCGGTGACAAGAGCTCTGATATCCTCAACTAAATATTCTAGTTGACAGTTGGATATTTAGTTAATCTAACCTTTCATATCCTAGTTCGATGACAAGAGCCATGATATCCTCAACTAAATATTCTAGTTGATAGTTGGATATTTAATTGATCTACCTTTTATATCCTAGTTCGGTGACAAGAGTTCTGATATCCTCAACTAAATATTCTTGTTGATAGTTGGATATTTAGTTAATCTAACCTTTTATATCCTAGTTCGGTGACAAGAGCTCTGATATCCTCAACTAAATATTCTAGTTGATAGTTGGATATTAAGTTGATCTACCTTTTATATTCTAGTTGGGTGACAAGAGCCCCGATATCCTCAACTAAATATTCTTGTTGATAGTTGGATAGTTAGTTGATCTAACCTTTTATATCCTAGTTCGGTGACAAGAGCCTTGATATCCTCAACTAAATGTTCTAGTTGATAGTTGGATATTCCTTCAGGTTTAGAGGATTCTCCATATCCTCGCATATCAAAGGCAACAACATGGTAATTCTAAACATTTACTTATCTTATTATCCTACAAACAACTGCAGTTGAAACCAAACCTGAATAATTACTCATGAGTTTTATTACTGGGAGGCCCATAAAGTTGTGAATTATGATAACGATATTTAAGCAATCTTATATGTATTTAATCCAACGAGATTATAGTGTATAGAGTGATGATGTACGCTAATCCTTTACTAATTTTACAGTCCATAAACTATACCGAGAGCGTACTGCATTTTTGTTTATTATAAGTTGATTCTGGCCTAACCTATAGTATATCAATATTAGTAAACAGTTGTAAGTGTACAGTACAGCTAACTGAGCACACAGGTAGAGAACTATCATCACCTCTGATTTAATCTAATGTTCTTCGAAAATAAAAAGTATGATTAGAAACTTAAACATCTAGTTATTATTTGGAATGTTTTTTTGTGTTTATTGAGTCTTATAGTCGTCTTCCTCTTCCACAGTTTATGAGCTCTCACCGTAGAACAAACATTATATAAGGAGATCTTCAAAAAAAAAGCTTTTATATATTTTTTATAAAAATAAACACCTTATTAAAGTATTTAATCTGATGCCTCCATGAAAACCAGAATTCAGGAAATCCATGAACAAACAGAATAAGGGGTTTATTCTCATCTCCAGATTCAACATAGTGGAGTTGTACTCCATTCACAGATACAAACTAAACATCGACATAACTCCTTTTTGGGTACTCCCAATCTTGGAACTAAAACTGCTCCTAAGGAATTGAGTATTTTCAACAAACTCAGATTTTCTAATACCTATATTTTTCCCCCTGATGGTGCAAACCTTTGATATTTCAAACTTAGATGCTTTCATCTAACATAATTCATAGTTTGAAATCTCCAAGGTCTACGACATTGGGTCGCAAAGATATAGTGATTAGAAAATATAGTTTGTGACGAAGACTCAATTCCTTCCTCTTTCTTTAAAACCAAATATTTATTTTACCATATTTTGTGTAAATGGTTCACAATTTTTTTTATAACTTACTGGTTTTCATCATAATACATATACAGTTTATATTGTGATATCATTTCAACGATATACGTTGTTACATATGGTAGATTTCTATTTCAGATATTTTATTTGTGTAGATCAATATGTGATCTGCACAAATGTGAAGATCAATATGTGATCTTCACAAATGTAAAGATCAATATGTGATCTGCACAAATGTGAAGATCAATATGTGATCTGCACAAATGTGAAGATCAACATGTGATCTCCAAAAATGTGTAGATCAATATTTAATCTGCACAAATATGAAGATCAACATGTGATCAGCACAAATGTATAGATCAATATTTAATCTTCACAAATATGAAGATCAACATGTGATCAGCACAAATGTATAGATAAATATTTGATCTGCACAAATATGAAGATCAACATGTGATCAGCACAAATGTATCGATCAATATTTGTTCTGCACAAATATGAAGATCAACATGTGATATGCACAAATATGAAGATCAATATGTGATCTCCACAAATGTGAAGATCAATATGCGATATGCACAAATATGAAGATCAACATGTGATATGCACAAATATGAAGATCAACATGTGATCTGCACAAATATGAAGATCAACATGTGATATGCACAAATGTGTAGATCAATATGTGATCTGCACAAATGTGAAGATCAATATGTGATCTGCACAAATGTGTAGATCAAAATGTGACTTCTTTTAGAAGTATAAAATCATGGGATATAATTTCTCAATAAAAGTAATAGTTACTCTCTCTATAAATTAACTGAACAAACTAGACTACATAGACTTTATATTATATAAAAAAATACTCCACAGTTGGTTCTCCTTTTTTACTGGAGACATAACCAAGAAAATACTCCTTTTATCTTAATACAAGCTATAATGATGTCAATAAATTTTAAAACATGAATGGAGAATCCTAAATGTTTACCTACTTAACCAAAAGAAACATTGTAAACTCCAATTTCAAAATAAAAGAAAAAACTAGACAAATGACGGAAAATGTATAATCCTATTGAAAAACACGTAACACGTTAGACAAAAGGAGACGGTAAGCAAATAATCAGTATTTCTGATACTACTTTGTAACCTCTCAGTTCTTAGTTCTAGTGTTGATTTTACAAAAAAGAAAAGAAAATTTATAAAGTTAAAATTAGGAATTTGATGGAGTACCCAGCGTTGCTATGGTTTTGAAAACACTTTAAAAAAAGATATAAAAAAATGGTTGTCATCCAAAACAAACAATCCTTTATTAAAGAGAGTGTTCGCGAAAAAAAAATTCTCAATTTGGGTGGATGCTACGTTATTCGGTACAAATCGTTTTTAACAATTTTCTCCTTTTAGACGCAACAGACAGAAGTAAGATTAGTAGCGATCAAAAGCGCTTATTTTTCGCCGTATACCTATACCCCATTTATTTTTTGCGAACACTCCCTTTAAGAGAATCAAGTTTTGCTTGAAAATCTGTAAAAATCTAGTTTAACGTAATATTTACTTAAATTTGACGTGAAAATATTACCTTGTGTTGCCCTAATGTTTTATCCATCAGTGCTTTTGGCACGGTTGAGCGGGGCTTTATCTAAATATTAAAAAGTTCTATAGGTTGGGTTTCAAACTTAATTAATGTTTTGTCAACAGTTCTAGATTTCTATAGTTTTAGAATATATAAATTATGCAAATTAATAAAGTTTATAAAGTTTGCCTGAAACATCTTGAATCCAGTAACCAGAAACCTGTAGTCAAGGGAAATATTAGTTTTATCTTATTTGTCTCATATCTATGTAATTATTGATTTTATAAAGTTATCAAATATGTGATTTAAAGGTTTCAAGCTGTCGAGCAAAAATCGATGATAATTTTGCCAATTTCTTTTTTTAAAACTGAAGCTAACATGTATGTAAATTTATATGAAAAGGGCTATATAAAGATATAAGTGAGTTTGAGCGGTAAAATAAAGCACAAGGCGTTGCGACACTTCAAAAAATCGACCGTGTCTTATGATAGGCAGGCTGAATCTATATGTTATTACTTCTCAAAAACATCTCGTAAGACTTTTTTAGTTAAGCAAAAAACTGAATTTAAGACAGATTACTAAAATGTTTTACCAGAGGCCGAATTTAAAAATTTGAACAGCGTCTTGTCTCAATGTAAGACGCGGCTCAAACATGGTTGGTTCAACTTGAAATTGTATTCATTGTTCCAAGATTTGAGCCGGCGCTCAATTGGAACCGATTTTTGGCAGTTTAACTTCTTTAAATTCAGGAACAGCAAACTTGTATAACAATTTTCCGCCATTTTTGATGCGCGCATATAAAAAGTGAGAAATGATTAAAATCAAGAGAAAAAAATCTTCTTATTGAGTTTTCAAATCTCATTACAAATGTATCAAATACACATAGCTGCTACAATATTACATTTCTCAAAAATGTGTAAATTTAAACATTAACCTTAATATCAAAGAAAAAAGAACAGGAATACCGATCATCATCCCACCAATAGTCATTCCTAGTTCTACAAACATTTTACCTGAAAAAATTTAAATAATTCACGTTTTATAGAATTTATATATTTATTACTCTTATATCAGGTATTTGAAATGATCAAATTGAACAAAAAATCAAATTATTACATGACAAACTATTAATTTATTCACATTGAATAATAAATCTTAAATCCAGGAAGAAAATTCAATATCAAATAAATCGCTTGATTTGTAGGTTATGATGCTTTATGCACAGATAAATTGAAACATGTGAAAAATGCCCATTTCAGCTTCTCCAACATGGTCAGATTTAGAGAGAGCTTCCACAAAACGCGTCTGAATTTTTTTTAAAAATTGCAATCTTTCTATAAAGTTTAATTTCTAATAACAAGAAATGGCTTTGAGTAGTAAATAAAAAAAATATGCTTTAAAAAACGTGGCTTATTTATGTATGTTTAAAGTGAAGGTCCTTATATATTTTTTAATTTATTTTAAAAATCGAAATTCCTTATTTTAGCGGTCAATTTCGAAGGTAAAAATGGCTAACCACATTTTGAAAATCCCAAAACAAAGGATTTTAGATATTGGCTGTTTCAAGTAGATTTCTACAATAACTGGAAAAGAAGAATGATTTGAAAAGTAACTTCCCTTGGACACCAGCTGTATTAATCATTGTATCTGAATGTTCATCGTAAGATTTAAACCTATTTCTCTGAATAAATGTTCTTGGACTGAATTTAATTAATTCAAACTCGCGCCGGTTCAAATTTGAATCACCGATTCAAATCCTTCTTTTGCTATGAATCGGTGGTTCAAATTTGATCTGACAGTAGGTATTTCAGCAACGTAGCTCAAACTTATTAAATTCGGTCCCTCGGTGCTCCTGCTCAAAGGATAGGAATATGTGGGATCTTCTATGCTAATTGCTGAAGTTAAATATTCAAAAAGTTTAAAATCTAACTTTTAGTTGGAAACTGACAAGAATTTGCAAAATCCAAACTGAGTATCAACTTAAAACACATTATGACATGTCCCAGGCAAATCCTTTGTTCTATCTTCATTACTGGCCTAATGAGAGTGGTGGTCTTGGATGGGATTTGCTCAATGTGTTTCGCTTTTGTATCGCGATTCGCGATCTAGCATGGTTTAATAAATTAGTTGTAAAACACCGAAGTCCCATTTCCTTTAATGAATTAATTGTAAAACTTTAAATTCTGTAAACACCGGGTATGTCGGTGTTATAATGGTAAATTAATTGTAAAACTTTAAACAACCCTAATCCCTTGATTTTCTGTATGTTATAATCCGGTTTTGTTTACAATTAACACTGAGTGTGAATAGTTGTCAGTTTCTACTGAAGATCGGCGCCATGACAGACTACTGAAAGACAAACTCCTGAAAATCAAACTCCTGAAAGACAAACTCCTGAAAAGACAAACTCCTGAAAGACAAACTCCTGAAAAGACAAACTCCTGAAAGACAAACTCCTGACGAGACAAACTCCTGACGAGACAAACTCCTGAAAATAAAAACTTCTAAAATACAAACTCCATAATATCAATTTTAAAAAAATGTTTCACAATTTATATTTAATCTAGCCGCAGCGCTCGAGGCCCAGAAAGTGTCATAACTTAACCTAACCCATGGCCGCAGCGCTCGGCCGCCTAGCTTGTCCTAGCCGCAGCGCTCGGCCCAGAAAGTGTCTTAACTAACCTAACCCATGGCTGCAGCGCTCGGCCCCCTAGCATGTCCTAGCCGCAGCGCTCGGCCCCCCCTAGCCTGTCCTAGCCGCAGCGCTCGGCCCAGAAAGTGTCTTAACCTAACCTAACCCTAAATAATAAAAAATAAATAATAATAAATTTGCTGGTTATTCTGATCATTAAAATACTTTGCTGCTTGAAGCATATTCAAATTACTAAAGATTGAGAATTTTTCTAGGATATTTGCGGATTTTTTCTCCTAAAGTTTATGAATTTTATCATATTTCATTCAGAGAAAAATTTCATAATTTCAGAAGTTTGTCTTTCAGGAGTTTGTATTTTCAGGAGTTTGTCTTGTCAGGAGTTTGTCTTGTCAGGAGTTTGTCTTTCAGGATTTTTTCTTTCAGGAGTTTGTCTTTAATTCAGGAGTTTGTCTTTCAGGAGTTTGTCATAGCACCCAGTATATCAGTACATGGAGGATATAATTGTACTCCTGAGCGTCATTTGGTATTTACTTCTTTCAACTTGTATTGTATTGTAATTTAATTGTATTTTTCTAATTATGAATTATTTCAGTGTATGAACATCCGAAGATGAATAAAGTTTTACTTCAACCGTTTTGTACCTTTGAACCTCAGAGACTTAATCCCCGTCCTTCATGTTGATCTGTAAGTCGTCGATCGGCGCGAAATACAATGATTGAATATCTATTTGTAGATTAAAATGCGTCAAAGATCTCGAAAATCAATTGTATTATTTAAAAAGAAAGATTTCAGGATTATTTCAGAATTTTATTGTAATTTAGATCCCTGAACATTTTGTGTCAGTACATCACTTTTTGAACATTTTAAATTCTTGTGTAACCTAGATTTATACTGATCAAGGTTTGCATGGTTTGATTTTAAGAATAATTGAAGTTTTTTATCCTAGGATTAATATATTACACATTACAGAAGATGCCAAAAAACTTAAGAAGTTATGCATCAATGTTCAGACCGGGTCGACTTTGAAGTGTTGAAATTATAGCCTTGTCTCGCCACAATCAGATGTGACTTTAATCCTAATCTTTTCGGCAGATTTGTTTTTAATGAAAAAAGTAACTCTAACGCTGATCGAATGTTAGACCAACACGCGATTTGATTACAAATAGTTAGTCCAGAGTTGGGAACTTTAGAATGAGATACCTTTAATCCCGACTGCTTAATCCGAATATCCAATGTGGACACTTAGTTTCTTGCTTAATCCACTCTTTTTTGGATATATTACAGAAAAACCAAAAACCGGTTTTTCAAAATTAGAGAGTCCCGTTTCTGTATATTAATCTTAAATGGCGCGCAAAATTTCAAATTTCCTGGCTTCTGATTCCCGACTCTGATTGGTTGAATTTTATACACATTTCAGGAATACAAGCACAAGATTAGGTTAGTCTCGAGATTAAGAAAAAGAGAGGATCAAGCATTGATCTTGATATCCACCATTCTAAAGTTCCCAGCTCAGGGCGAACAATCCGCTTATACTCTCTTGTTCCCCTGATCTGGCGTGCACAATGCACATTAGTTTACACTTTTAGTCAAATGTGTGTAATAATATTTTTGAAATATTTTGTTGTTCAACTTTTATTAGCTCTCTATTATCAGAATTAACGACCTGTTTTCTTACTCTAGCTTAAAGCGACATCACTGGTGCGAGTTTGTGACCTTAGATTTTAATTAATGCACAAATTGGTTTTTCTCAAAAGCTCTTCAATGAGAGGAGTTATGATTTAAAACATAAAAAAATGTAATCTTCCGATACAAACTAATAATGGTAAAACTTTTTTTAAATAAAAATGTTGAATAACTTTTCATTTCACGATGATTGAAGAAAAGAAAAAAACCGGTTTACCACTAATGTGAATATCTTGGACCTAGCTTGAGTTCTTAGGGTATAGATCTATAGACCTGCACTGTAGTGTCTACAGGCCTTATCACTTCTGTATGATTCGTATCTAATAGAAAAAGGCCATTGTAGAAAGGGATGGATCGTTTTAAATTTTTTTGAAAAACTATCCTTATGTCATTAAAAAAACGACGAAAAACGAAAACTAAACAATAAATTTTAAAACGTAAAACGATTTATGTTTTTATAAACCTGCATGTAAAACGACATTCGATAAAATTGTAGGTAAGACGACATTCATAACTTTTTCATAAAGAAACTCATATTTATCAATGACAATTTTTTTTAAACAATAGATTTTTAAAGAACGATCGTTTTTTATTAAAAAACCATCGTATAAAACTCGGTCCGTTATTGTTTTTATAAAATACAATCGTATAAAAAACGGTCCCTTAACGTTTTTATAAAAACCGTACCGTTTTTGAAAACGATCTAAAACGAAAAGATAAACGATCGTTTTATGATAGTTTTCAAAATTTCAAAAAGCCCTAAATTTGTATACATACACCATATATAATAAATAAAACCAGAGGCGCAACTAGGACTGTTGCTAGGGGGGGGGTTAAGGGGGGGTTTCCCCCCTTTTTCGAAAATTTTTCAAAAACAAAAGTGCTTTTTTAAGGGTTTGAAGTCGAAAAAAAGGAAATTTTAAGTTGTTGCATGCAGATTTGGATGTGTTCAATTCAAATCGATTTTTTTGTTCTTGTGTTTTTACAAAATTTATGCTTCCAACAGCTGTAAAATGAATGATATGAGTCAATTCATTGAATATGTATGCGAATCGCAAAAGAGTATTTTTTAAGTACCTGGTTTAATTACAGATTAAATTGCAAGAAATAATCATTTATAGTTTCTGGAAAAAAAACATAAAAATACATAGGTAAATAATAATTTCAATCATCTACATTGAAAAAGGACAGATAATGTTACCTTTTCTCTTGAAGTTATTGAATTAATTATTGATCTAACCAACATTCATAATCTAAATTCATTTTCGATTTTACAGAACTTCTGTCAGAGAAGATAAATCTTGTTAGTTATCAAATATGATAATCAGTTAGAAATTTGCCAGGTTCAGAATTTTCTCTAGATTTGGAACTGAGTTTTTGCCACAAACTCAAATATTCTAATCCCTAAATCTTTGCACCGAGTGGTGTAAACATTTGATATTTCAAACTTGGAATATTTTACCATAAGAATTCAAAGTTTGATATCTACGAGTACTCTATAAACTCAACACAAATAAAATACAGTTCAGATCTTTTTTTACATTTAATGTTTACAATGGCCTTTAGCCTTGAGAATTGAGAAAGATAAAAATATTCTTTTTAAAACTAACTACAGTATAACAAAATTTCTACAATAACTCTATTGGTTTTCTTATTCCTGTGATACTGATTTTCGCCATTCTTTCTTTCTTTTCATTCTGCAGGGGGGGGGGCGCGCCCCCACCTCTTAGGTGCTAGGGGAGGGCGCGCGCCGGCCGCCCCCCCCCAGTTGCGCCTCTGAATAAATCTATATACATATTTATAGAATTACCCGCAAAAGATGAGACGACATAATTTTGGAAATTCTTGTGTTTTTATGCAATCTCCATCTTTTTAGCAATTATAACTTAGGCTTTATGTTTAAACCGAATTTAACCTTCAGTTTAGTTCAGAAAGAATGAGACTTCAAGAGATGTTGATATTATTATTCTTTTCTCTCAAGGAATTATGAGCCTTTGCCAAAAACTAAAAATTTTTAATCCCTACATCTTTGCGACCTAATGGTATTTCAAAATTAGATTATTAGATCTAACAGAATTCATAGTTTGAAATATGTACAATATACAAAATGATACATAATGTCCAGGCAATTCTGGATTATTGATGCTAACCCCGCAATGTTTACAAAGTTTTAGGTCTTCAAATAGGTATCATTCTTTGAAGTTAGTCCTGCAGTTAAAGAGTCTCAGTTCAACATTAAAATCTGATGCTGAATCAAAGTTTAAAGACTACATACGATTATAGACGGCTCACGATTCTTTTCTCACAAGCATTGTGTTTTAGATTTTGAACACAATGTTTAAAACTAAAGAATTAAACACTATTTAAATTCTGTACACAATATAGATAAATGTATAAAGTATATAAGTATATATTTATATATATTTATATACATAAATATATATTTATATATATTTATATACTAAGTTGAATACACTTTTAGAGATAAGAATATTGGAAAGCAGGAATACAAACACTTTAAACTTGAAATATGTATTTTCAACAGAGCTTAGACAAAATTCTTTCAGTGTAAAGTTTTAATCAGGATTAACCATAAACATTCACACGTTGGAGAAATGATTTCTTTAAACCATAATGGGTAAAAACGTAGTTGCTTGAAGAAGAAAAAGCACACCTTAGTATTCATGTGAACGTAAGTTCCTATTGTTATTGTCAAAATTACAAAAACCTATATATGCAGCAATGATATTTTCGGAAAGGGTGTACATACAGATTTTATCCAATCCGAGATGGAATTTAAAGAATTTGAGCCACGGTTTAAATCCGCGAAAACTCGGTTTAAATCAAGCGCCGGCTTAAATCTTGAAACAATTGATACAATTTTAAGTGGAACCAACCATATTTAAACCGCCGCTCAAATTCTTCAAATTCGGCAACAGATCTCCTCAATATAAATATACNCCCCCCCCCCCCTCCTCTCTCTTCACTCTAGAGAATGTATTTTGTTGTTTGCATAAAGAGAAGCGTAGCTAATTATCTGACAAGATCCATTTACAAAATTAAACAAAAACATTTCTTCTTCATGATTTTAAACTTCATTTAAGACATTGAACTGGGGGGAGGGGGGGGGGATGAATGGAGAATCTGCACCGCTGAGCAACAAATAATTTCATCTTTAAAGGGAGTAAACGCGAAAATATTCTTTCTTGTAACATGCATTATTTTTTCTACCAATATGAATGTGTTACAAATAAATTCTACAATTTTTCACTCTCCGCTATCTTTGGTCAGTGTACTGCAGATTACTAAGTACCTCTTTTCAAGTATTGGGTCTGTCCTAGTATACGATTTTTGGACCCCCCCCTCCTATCAATTTTGTACATGACCATTTATTTTTCAGCAAATTTATTATTATTTAATTTTTTGTTATTTAGGGTTAGGTTAGGTTAAGATACTTTCTGGGCCGAGAACAATTATTCCTGTTTTTAGTTTTATGAAAAAACATTTAAGATCAATTTTCTGGGTATACCTGAAAATTGATTTTTATTATCGTCGTTTTATCTAAAGAATTCATTGCGGATTTATGCATAAGAGACAATAAAGGAAATTTATATGGTTTTTTTTGGATTGAAAAACAATGAAATCTTCGCTCTAATGTTGAATTTGGTTCTCAGTAAAAGATTTCAAGGCCGGGTACTGAGTTGAAAATCAGGAATGCAATTCAGCGTTGGGATTGGAGTATACTATCGGAGATCCCTTTCATCGGAGACACCCTCATGGCCATCTCATTGAAATTTTCATTGAAGACCCAAAGCTTTTCATCGGAGACCCTAAGCTCTTCATTGGAGTACCCATATTTTCATTTGAGACCCCAAGGTTATGATCGAAGACCCACACAATTTTCCATTGGAGACTCACAGAT
This sequence comes from Eurytemora carolleeae, assembly GCF_000591075.1. Taxonomy (NCBI): domain Eukaryota; kingdom Metazoa; phylum Arthropoda; class Copepoda; order Calanoida; family Temoridae; genus Eurytemora; species Eurytemora carolleeae. The sequence goes on from NW_019396152.1 coordinate 319,223, forward strand.
TTTTTTATCATAGACCCCTGAAATGTCATCAGAGACACCAGATTTTCATCATAGATCCCCAAATTTCATTGGAGGCGCAATATTTTCATGGGAAACCCCAATATGTTCATCGGAGACCCCAAGATTTTCATCGGAGACCCCCATGTCTTCATTACAGACGCAATAAATAATAGATCTCCAATAAAAAGATAAACATTTGGTGGTATTCAATAAAAAAATCTTGGGGTCTCAGATAAAAAAAAATTGGTGTCATCATTAAATATCAGGGGGTCTACGATAGTTTTTGAGGTCTCAGATAGTACCCACATAATGCTGATTTCTACCCATACTCCATTACATTATGTGATAGTGAACAGTCCCTTTAGATATCACTTTATGCAATCAGATTAACATCCATCTTGATTTATAGACCATGCTAACAATTCATATACAAGTTTAAAAAGAAAATAAGCAGTTCTTTATTGGTAAAACATATGAAGCCCTGGATTTATTGATCCCTATGATGTTTATTTACACCCTGTTGTATACTTTATATATATATCCCTCCCTGTTATATATTGTTTTAACGGGAAAACTTTAGTCTAGTTAGGACTAAACAAGAGGCTCTTAAACACCAGGTATATAGGTTCTAAACACAGTATACTGGAGTATATATAGGTTCTAAACACAGTATACAGGAGAATATATTGGTTCTAAATACAGTATACAGGAGTATATATAGGTTCTAAATACAGTATACAGGAGTATATATAGGTTCTAAACACAGTATACTGGAGTATATATAGGTTCNTAGGTTTACTCCAATTCTAATTTTATAATTGTTATTTCTATTTTTTATAGATTTAATTCATATTATTATTTATACGTCCGTATTACTTGACCAGAAATGCCACCAATGGCAGTGCAGTGAAGTGGTCACGTGATACAGGCGGAGACAGGTGACCAGTTTACTGCTCTGCCATTGGTGATAGTTCTGGTCACGTGATTTAAGTTTAAGATTTTCTACATTTTACATTTATGAACTTTCGTATAATTTTAACACAGTTTTATATCAATTTCTCGAGACAGGAACATCAGATCAAACTTTCATGGGTCGCGATCAAGAGCTAAAGTGATTAGCTTTCAGCCTGTACCCCCCTTTCATTTTCTTTACAGTCCCTTTAAGTGGAACCAACCATATTTGAGCCGCGGCTTAAATTTAAACCGCGGCCCAAATTCTTTAAATTCGGCCTCTGGATTTATAGATACGTATATATACGTATATATATTAAATTGCGTTTAACATTCTTATGGATGCTGAGCTGAACACTTTAGAATGAAATATCCTTAATCCCGATCGGTTAATTAATCTGGAGATTAATAACAAGAGGAGAAGAAGCGTTATTTAATTTCGAGATTAAGAAAAAGAGTGGGTCTAGCATTAATCCCGATATCCACCGTTCAAAAGTTCCCAGCTCTGGTTACGCAACGATTTTTTATTCGACACTTTGTTTGTGAAGACATTTTGAAAATTCAAATTTTTTAATATTTTTCTTTAATTAATGTTTAAATTTTTTTCACCGAAGAAACCAAAACTTTTTTATTCAATTTGTTTAAGGCATCAAATAGTAACTTTTCCTCATTGAAATATTTCCATTAAAAAGTACAGTGGTCCCCAAATAATACAATCCTAAGTTTTAAAGACTAAAAATTTATGAATTTACATTATCCCTAATGATTAAAAATGGAATCAATTGACGACTATTATATCGTCTTTACACCTTTCCGTGTTTTCTGTGAATTTGCTCTCATTATTTCAACTTATGAAATTAAATTAAAATCTGCTTAGAAGTATAAATTTTGATGATTTCATTTTTAAAAATAAAAATCAGAAAACAAGAAAGATTTTTCTTAATTCCAATGTTTTCGTTTATCCTCGGTATGAACGAAAATATTTGATTGTGCTACAGTTCCACAATATATTGGTGACCATTGTGAAATTTAAAAATTTGCATTTCCTGTAAAGTCAATTACGAGAAAAAAATGATATCAAAATTAAAACTGAAACTTTATCTGATTCTAATGCCTTAAACCCGTGGCCCCTCCTCCCACCTCTCTCAAACATCCGTTTAATATGTTTCCTCCTAAAAGTTTTCTATTTGATGAATAAAGTTGTTGTATAACTAAACCTTGTAGTATTTGTATTTGTTGAAGAGTAGTTTAATATATAGTATTTAATTTAATTCTGTATAGTGAACCCTGGACACTGTGCAGTTATAAATATATATATATATATTGTACATCATACTAGACACTAGACACTAGAAATTAGACACCTAGCTAGGTGGCAACAGGGTTTAATGTATAGTATTTAATTTAATTCTGTATAGTGAACCCTGGACACTGTGCAGTTATAATATATATATTTTATATCATAATAGACACTAGACACTACAAATTAGACACCTAGCTAGGTGGCAACAGGGTTTAATGTAAAGTATTTAATTTAATTCTGTATAGTGAACCCTGGACACTGACAGTTATAATATATATATACTGTACATCATACTAGACACTAGACACTAGAAATTAGACACCTATATATTTTATATCATAATAGACACTAGACACTACAAATTAGACACCTAGCTAGGTGGCAAAAGGGTTTAATGTATAGTATTCAATTTAATTCAACGTAAAGAACCCTGGACACTGACAGTTACAGTATATATTGTACATAACACTAGACATTAGACACCTAAGGTACTAACAAAGTTTTATGAAACTACTGTGTACTTTATCATTCTCTTACTCACTTCATCGTGAATTTCATAAAGTAATTATCGTGCTATAAAGTTAAATTAGCTGTACATTATTGCACGTTTGCTATAAAGTTTTCATTGGTTCCCGGATTTTCTCCAAAAAATGTAGGATATTTTCAAAATATTTTTTTTCAATTGAAATGAAAATGAAATTGAAATCAACTTTATATTTTGACTTCTGCTTTTTGTTTCAAAGCTTATTTGATCTAAAAATGACCATTGAAAAAAGACAAGTACACAAACGTTTCATTAAATTATCTAAACACTATTATTATGGGACAACACGTGTTATAAAGTTTTTGGACTTAAATTTTCTCTATATCTCACCAAAGCTCGGAAAAAAATTAATTCTAATTCTCGATAAAGGGGAAATTTTTGTCCAAACATTTTATAACACTGCGAACCAAAATAGCAGTCAGTTATAGTATACAATGTGCAAAACACTATACACAAGACACTTGACATTAGACACCTCAAGTAGTAACAGAGTTTAATGTAAAAAATTTATAACAATTCAATGTAGTGAACCCTGAGATGAGATTTAAAAAGCTTAATCCCGAGTGAAACTCAGAGTTGGGCTCAGATAGAACCCAAGTCAGGATTGGCTATGATTGGACCAAGCCGAGCCTGCTTAGAAAGCTTTCTCTCTGTAGCAGACAGATTACTAGCAGATCAGCTGTGACAAGGAGATGTACATTTTGAAAATCTAACTTTACATAGATACATTTTTTGTATAGTTTGTTTATTTCAAACTTTTGATCAAATATGACACTACAAATAATTCCCCAGAATTTAAATGTACAAATATAAAAGGTTTTTCAAAATTTACTATCATCAGCTGCTGAAGACTCGAGCCTTGAAAAGAGTAAAAACCCAAGGTGGTTGGTTTTTACTACACTCAAGGTCATCTAAAACCCGGGTCTTCACTTGAGCTTTACTTGGGTCTGAGCAGATGTAAAGACCGGGTTTTACTTGGGTTTAAGCTTTTAAAATCTCATTCAGTGCAGTGAGCCCTGTACAGTTCTAACTTATATAGTGTACATATAACTCTACACCAGACACCTCAGGTAGTAACAGAGTTTAATATCTAGTATTTATTTCAGTGCAGTGAGCCCTGTACAGTTCTAACTTATATAGTGTACATATAACTCTAAACCAGACATCTCAGGTAGTAACAGAGTTCAATATCTAGTATTTATTTCAGTGCAGTGAGCCCTGGACAGTTCTAACTTATATAGTGTGCATATAACTCTACACTAGACACCTCAGGTAGTAACAGAGTTTAATATCTAGAATTTATTTCAGTGCAGTGAGCCCTGGACAGCTCTAACTTATATAGTGTGCATATAACTCTACACTAGACACCTCAGGTAGTAACAGAGTTCAATATCTAGTATTTAATTCAGTGCAGTAAGCCCTGTACAATACTAACCTATATATTGTACATATAACTTTACACTAGACACCTCAGGTAGTAACATAGTTTAATATCTAGTATTTAATTCAGTGCAGTAAGCCCTGTACAGTTCTAACCTATATAGTGTACATATAACTTTACACTAGACACCTCAGGTTGTAACAGAGTTTAATATCTAGCATTTAATTCAGTGCAGTGAGCCCTGTACAGTTCTAACTTATATATTGTACATATAACTTTACACTAGACACCTCAGGTAGTAACAGAGTTTAATATCTAGTATATATTTCAGTGCAGTGAGCCCTGGACAGCTCTAACTATTATATTGTACATACAACTTTACACTAGACACCTCAGGTAGTAACAGAGTTTAATATCTAGTATATATTTCAGTGCAGTGAGCCCTGGACAGTTCTAACTTATATATTGTACATATAACTCCACACTAGACACCTCAGGTAGTAACAGAGTTTAATATCTAGTATTTAATTCAGTGCAGTAAGCCCTGTACAGTTCTAACCTATATAGTGTACATATAACTTTACACTAGACACCTCAGGTAGTAACAGAGTTTAATATCTAGTATTTAATTCAGTGCAGTGAGCCCTGGACAGTTCTAACTATTATATTGCACTCAACTTAAATCTCTAATTATCTAAATTCTAAATGAAAATGGACAGGCCAAATCTTGGTTGCTTAAGAAAACCCCTTCATGTAGCTATAGAGTTGGAGAACTAGATTTGCGCATTCTTTACAAGAATATTTGCGCATTTGGTTTGTGTATTTTAACTCACACATCAACGTTTCAATGCAGCTGCAAACATTATTAATATTGCCTAACTTTTCATAGCAGCTGAAAACATTATTAATAATGCCTATTAATTTTTCATTGCAGCTGCAAACATTATTAATATTGCCTAACTTTTCATGGCAGCTGCAAACATTATTAATAATGCCTATTAATTTTTTTTGCAGCTGCAAACATTATTAATATTGTCTATATTTACTTTTCATTACAGCAACAAACAATATTAATATTGCCTATATTTACTTTTCATTACAGCTACAAACAATATTAATATTGCCTATATTAACTTTTCATTACAGCTGCAAACAATATTAATATTGCCTATATTAACTTTTCATTACAGCTACAAACATTATTAATATTGCCTATATTAACTTTTCATTACAGATACAAACAATATTAATATTGCCTATTAATAATAATTGAGAACGTACCTTTCTTTGCGTTTTCCATTTACAACGATTTTTTATTAACTGCGTATATTGAGGATGAAAAAGAAAACAATGTTTTGAAATAAAAAGCTTAATGTTAAAGCTAGAAAGGGAAATTGCAATTTTAAAAGGTTGCACCCATTAAAATACTGTTTGTAATTTTATTATCTTTATTCAGAAATGATCGAAGAAGAAAGATGTTTACTCGAACAAAAGGCTTCTGACCACCCCTTGGGTCTGCCTACACCCTTCACGACAATCAACAGATTCGAATTAATGAGAAGGTCATCGAGAAAGGCCTTAAATTCCTGGGCCAAGCCTCAATCCTGCAGCTCAAATTCAGTCACTATACTCCATCAAGGTAAACGAGGACAGATATCAATTTTTTTATTTATTTTTATTTCTAAAGTAAATTTATATTTTTTAAATAAGTCCAAAAACTTTATTTTGATATTTACTGAAGAGAACAGAACCAGTCTAAAACAAAGCGAATTAAATCAGGTATAATAGTTTATAAGTTTATAACTTTAATATTACATTTAATTAAAATTGTTGAAACAGTTTAAGGGATAAGTTTGCCGGACTGAAAGTTAGAACAACAGAGATGAACTTTACTGTGTAGATAAATATATATCTATATAAGATGTTCCATCTACAACTTCTGTTCATCTGTTCGCATCTTAACTTTCATTTCCTTTAACTTCAGTTTAGTTTCTAGACTCCTTCTTACAACAAGGAGAAGGAGGAGGGGGGTAGGGAGGTCTGCTTTGGGTCTTGTTGAAGTAACCATTTCTATAATTAGTTTGTCTTGGAAGTATGTTTTTTGGTTTTTGGTTTAAGTCAACATCATTATTGGAGATAGATAGATAGATAGATGGATGGATAGACTTACAGATTTTTAGATAGATAGATAGTTGGATAGGAAGATAGATAGATAGATATGGGTACATGAACAAGAAAACGGATATTACATTGATAGGGATACATGTGTATACAGGGCTATAGGGATAAAGGGTGATACAGGAGATACATGGAAAAAAGGGATAAAAGATAAACAAGTGATTTAAGGTGAAGTTTGGAGCATCATTAACACCGAATTTGAAATGAAGTTATTTAAGGGTACAATGATACAAGGGATACAGAGGATTCAGGGGATACAGAGGATACAGAGGATACAGAGAACAGGGAATACTGATTATACAAGAGTTACATGGGATACAGGGTTTACATAGGATTCAGAGAATACAAGGATACAGGGATACAGGAGATAAAGGGATACAGAAATACTAGTAAGCATGTAAAGATGTATATATACAGAGAATACAAGGATACAGGGATAAATGGATACAAGAATACTAGTAAACATGTAAACATGTATATATATAGAGAATACAAGGATACAGGGATACAAGGATACAAGAATACTATAAACATGTAAACATGTATATATACAAAGAATACAAGGATACAGGAATACAGGGGATAAAGGGTTACAAGGATACAGGAATATTAGTAAACATGTAAACATGTATATATACAGAGAATACAAGGATACAGGGGATAAAGGGATACAGGGGATAAAGGGATACAGGGAATAAAGGGATACAAGGATACAGGAATACTAGTAAACATGTAAACATGTATAAATACAGAGAATACAAGGATACAGGGATACAGGCGATAAAGGGATACAAGGATACAGGAATATTAGTAAACATGTAAACATGTATATATACAGAGAATACAAGGATACAGGGATACAGGGATAAAAGGGATATAAGGATACAGGAATACTAGAGGAATACTAATTATATACAGAGAATACAATGAGTACAGGGTATACAGATGATATTGTAAAATAAAAAGGTCAATGATTTCAACGTCAGTATTTTCTCCCCTAATATTATAGATGCATAATATAGCTCATTATCAACCATTTATGCATAAATATGGAAACTAATATGCGTGTTTACAAATAATATTCAATACTCATTAAATATACATATATTCATGGGCAATAGTAGGGTATTAGGGGTTTGTATAGCAAGTGAATCGTGAAACATTAAATCTTAGAATTTTTCAAGATTCGTTTTTATACAACTTGTAAATATTCACAACGTAAATTCTTCAACATAGATTTTTTCCGTAACAATTAACATTACGGTAAAGGTATTTACATTGATATTATAAAGTGACGTTACATTTGAAGATTGTTATCAATTTTTTTTTACAGTTTTGAAACCCATCATTAATATTTAGATACAGTTTTTAAAAGGCATTTAAACTTTAATGTTGAAAAGAATTACACTCTTTTTTGATCGGCCACTTACACAACATTGGCATTATGTACCGACTTAATCCCTGTACAGTTCCATGTATCGTGAAGACCCCCCTCTACGCTTGTACAAATCTAATAATCATTATTCAGAAATATATTATATAATGGAGTCAAATTATAGAGTAGACGGCACGATTGCAGGGAAAACGGTCGAGAAGTGTTGTTATAATCTTAGGTTTTAAGAATATTTTATATTTTTTTATATTTTAATTTTAAATATTCATTTTCATAATTTTGTTATAGTAAAAAAATATACATGACATAAAAAGTATCTGTAAGATAAATACTATACGACATTTAGGTTTATCGTTTTATAAGAGGAACTTTTTATGAAAATAAATCCCTCCCTAAACACGTGAAAGATAAGAATTGGAATATTGAAATTGCATTCTTTTGCTTAATGTTAAAAATTCTACAGATTTCCTTGTGACAGTAATTATTTCCTTGGTTTTAATTGCTCATAACTTTCTTCTTACGTTCAGATTTTATTCAAGTTTAAAATATTTCAATTTCGTATGCTCTTTTATTTCTTTGTTCAAGTATTTAGATCAATGATTATATAAATTGAATTAGAGTGCTTATCTATTTTTATCGCTTGAAAAATACCGTTTATACTAGATGACTTTTTTTTGCAAAGTTAGTCTTTCAAAAATACTTTCATTATCAAAACTATTGGGCAAGTTTAACGATCCACTTTTTAGAATTCTTTGATTTAAATGTTTTGCAAAATTTAAATAATGAATGTTTGTTCGTTAATTTTTGCAATTTAAATTCCGATTTTTTTTTGCATTTTTCTTTTATTATTTAGGAATGAGGAAAGATATCTTTTCTTTTAACCCTCATACTTTCATACATCATACAGAAGATTTTTACTTTGATGTTAAATGTATAATATGCCTAAGATGGGTTTAAACCTTCGGTTAATCATGCCTTTTTTTTAATAAACATCAAAAAGAAACATGGATCAAGAATTTAAAAGACATCGCAGTCCGAAGATGGTCAAAAAAATTCCGTCTGACAATTCCACTCATTCTATTTAGAGCCTACTCAAAAATCTCTAAATCTCTGTTTAACTAATAGTATCGACTGTATCATGTTTGACAGGCTGAGTGAATATAACATCCCTAATTTAGGCATTAAACGACGCTTTGAACAGCCCTCAGGGCTCTCGGATACAAATCATCTTAAAAACATAGATTCCTCTTCAAATCAATAGGATAAAAATGATAATTTGTGAATATATATTTGAGCGGGGATGGGGTAGGGATGGCCGGGGGTAGGGATGGGAAGGGAGGAGTTGACAAATCTGTCTGTATTAGTCCATATTTAGTATATTATGCAGGCAAAATAAAACTTCACATTCTGTCTACAGTCTACACTTATATACACGTACTTAAACACATCCAATCTACACCTGTTACTTAACACCACATCTTATAATTTAGAAGTTCACACTTGAAATCTACACTTCACACACCACAATACGTAATATTCATACTCCACATTTCATACTTCACATTCCTAACACCTCAATTCTAGACGTTTTACTCCACATACCACAATATATATACTTCATACTCCACATTTCATACTTCACATTCCTAACACCCCAATTCTAGACGTTTTACTCCACATACCAGTACCACAATATATATATACTTCATACTCCACATTTTACACTTCAATCTAAACACTTTAGATTTACACTTTTTACTCCATATACCGAAACAATTCACTATAACTCCACATTTTATACTGTTCACTCAACAAAATTTGCACTCCTATCAAACTCCAAGTAATTAACACTCCAACGACATTCCACACACTTCTATTGTTGCATTTTTGTGGTTGTTCTTGTTCTTATTTTTAATATGATCAGATGTCTGAAGGAATAAGACTGATTGAATAATTCCCCATGACCTGTGCTTATATATTGCAGTCATATAGGGCACTAGGCCCAAATATATTTATACATAAGGTCATACATTCGATTAATCATTATACACCGTAGGAGGGATGAGCAATATGTTTAGCTATTTGTACCTTGTATGTACATTGTACGTACATGATAGTGTTTCATATATGTAAATACTATAGAATTCACACCTTCTTGAATAGGAGAACTACGTTGTACATATAAATATCGTTATTGTGTGTCTGTCTATAGCTATTAATGAGCAAAGGTTTGTTTTTAGTTTAGTCCACACGACTTATATGTATTGTATATGTGAACGTGTGTAAGAATGCAAGGTCATATACAGTACACCCCCATCCCCCCCTCCTCTCCCATCCTTGTCATTAACTTATCTTTATGTTTAGGTATCCTGGCCCTAGGCTCCTCTGTTCCTCAGCGTTTACGTCAGGGACGTCAAGGGTCTTCCCGCCAGGGTCGCCAAGGAACTTCCTACCTCCCTCCAGCAGATGAACCCCTTCCCTCTGCCTCCAACCAAGCCCCGAGGTAAAAATATATTCAAATAATTGTAAAACTAATTTTTTGACACATTTGATGTGTCAAAGATTTAAATCTGACATTTTCCCTGTTTAAGTGAGACTTATGGTGCTGCTTCTGAGGATATCCAAGCATATGATGATGCTCCTTTAAGTAGTTACGGAGCAGCTGATGAATCAATTGCTCCAGCTGACAGTTATGGAGCTGCATCCGAAGAAGCTATTCCGGCCCCAGTTGACAATGTAGAAGCTGATCTTCGATCTGATGATTTTGCTGAGGCACCTGTTGATAACTATGGTGCTGCCTCTGAACTGGATTCCGCTGCTGCAGAGGAAGCCTATGATGATTATGATCCTTCTGATGTTCCCACTGATCAGGCTGCTCCCCCAACCTATACAGGCTCTAATGTCAGTGATGAGCCTGAAGGAGATACTGGAATCAAAATGTTGATGAATGCTGTTCCCGGCGTACCTGGAGAAGACTACCCAATTTATGGTGATATTCCTGAAACTGCTTTCTCTTGTGATGGTCAAGTAGATGGAGGTTACTATGCTGACTCTGGAGCTGAATGCCAGGTATTCCATATCTGCACTGCTGATGGTCAAGGAGGTCTTGCCAAGTACAGCTTCCTCTGTCCTAATGGAACCATCTTTAACCAGAACTACTTCATCTGCGACTGGTGGTTCAACTTTGACTGCTCCGAAGCTGAAGCTATTGCTTCAGAAAAGAATTCCGAGCTTGCTGCTGCCCGAGCTGAAGCATCTGAGGCTGCTGCTGATGCTAGTAACGATGTTCCCACTTATGCTGATGCTAGCAACAATGTTCCATCTTATTCTGAAGCTGATACTTTCAGTGCAGATGCTGGCTATGGAGCCCCTGAAGCTGCAGATGCGTTTAGCCCGGAAGAAGGATATGGAGCACCAGAAGCCGCAGAAGCTATCAGTCCTGAGGTTGGATACGGAGCACCTGAGGCATCTGATGCTTTCAGTCCTGAAGAAGGATATGGTGCTCCTGAAGCATCTGATTCTCTAGCATCCTACGGTCAGGCTGCATACGCTGGACGTGTATAATCAGTGTGTATATCTCTACCCTGCAATCAACATTGGATATCCCCCTAATGGCACGGATTCAAATGGATCTTTGAATGCAGACCCAGATGTGCTTGTGGCATTAAACCAAGTTCTAGTCTCTCTTTGTTGTAATTTATTGACCAAGTTTATTTATTGGAAAATTGCGGATCTTATCCTGCTCCTGACCACGCGGGTAAAATGATAAATGAATGGGTCTAAGTGCACCAATAAATATATTTATAATGAACCCTGCTCCTTTTTGCACACATTCATTCACATACTTAACAGAGAGAGAGAGAGCAAGAGAGAGAGAAAAACATTAATAGAGTTTAGCGTAAGTCAACTAAATCATTGGATTTGCCCTTTTATTTGCCCTGACAAAGTTGGCAATGCTCTTTACGAAAGGGATTAATTTACAAAACAAAAGTTCGCAATTCTTTAAATATATAACATGCTTTTTTATGCATGCACTAGTGTCAATTACAGCTAACTTTTCAGATTTAGCAAATTACCAAACATAAGTTTTCACAAATATTTTAGTCATGCAAATTTTTGCCAAACTTAACTATTGCAAGTTGCATGCTGACAACCGTTTATTAGGTTTGAAGGATATACAATTGTTGTGAATCGCTAATGATACTTTTAAATGATAAATCTCAAAATCTATTTCCGTCAACACCTTGTTTCAACTATACAGATCGTGGGCCTGGGCTACAAATAATATTTAATAATTTAAAATTTAAAATCGTACGCGTTGCAGTTGACTTTTACAGCTGAAGTGCCGAACGTTGCCCATGGGTTCCCTAAAAAAAATCAGCCAATTTGGTTTAGCCGTTGAGTGAACATATATAAATGAGACAAGAGCGATTTATAAATGAATGAAGCACAGTTTAAAGATGTTAAAAGAATCAAAATATAATTACCATTTTTTCACTTGGACATTTATGCATACTCAATACTCATATATAGATGATATTCCCAAACATTAGTGTTACTGCTACTGTCACATGCTTCAGATTCATGAATAAATGCTGCGGAAAATGAAGACGACTTGAAAGTCATAATTTAATTCCCAATTCTTTGAAGTATTTAAAATTCTAAAAAAGGAAACCTTGTTAAAAAAACATAATTTGATTACATAATCATTATTTAAATCATTTTTAAATCATTATTATTTTGAAGTAAAAATTTGTTTAAAGGGACTGTAAATGTAAATTCAAGTGATAGAGTGACTTTAACCATGATCAAGTATAAATTATATATCCATGTTTTATTTTTGAAAACTGTTTATTTTGAATTGTGGTTACGTTTCTTGCTTCAGAAACAGTGGAGAAATTATAAGAATTAAACACTTTTCAAACCAGAAAAACAACGTTCTTCTTCTTTGTAATTTCAATCATTAGATAAATTTTTGCAAAGAAACTGAACACTTTTCTCAACTTCCAGAAAAAAATTTCCGATATATAAAGTCAAAACTTTGTGTTGTGAAGCTCGGGTTCAGGCATTGATTTCCATCTAAAGCAGATTAATTTAACCCCTCTTTGAGATCACAAGGTGATCATACCATGCAAGGCTAATTTTAATTGATGGATCAAACAATGATCTTTAAATTTAAAGCTGACCACATTAGATATCGAGATCAAGCGTATAAAGTTAATGGTTCTTTACACGAAATGTCCGACCTCTAAATTCTGTTGATTAAAACCTTTAATTTCAAATAACAACTAATTGATCTGTAGTTCTACCACATTATCTTGAAAAATTATAAGGATTAGACGACTGGAGTTTTTTGATGGATTTGATTTTTTTTCGAGGAAAGTTATGACACGAGACCGGCCAATAACTAAATGAGTCACCTAACATATATTTTGAAACTTTAAAAAAATCTAGCCATATTTTCAACTCAATGCAAAGACGACGATATGGCTTGTTTCAGTAAACATGAATTCAGGAAATAAGACTGAATACAATCTGTTCAACCGTCAACCGTATTCTTGTAAATAGTTTTATTTAAATATATAGATATGGTAAACTGATAAATCATATGTAGACATCAAATTTATAATTTATGCGAAAATTTGTATAACAAGATATTTCTATTTATTGTAAACACGAGATATGCATTCTCTGGTTAACAGAATGAAACGCGGCGCTCGCGCATTCTGGAATTCTGAATTCTAAGATGCTTCTGATAATCTAGACAAGATCTTACAAAGGATATAAAGTAAATCCTCACAAAGACATTCCCGTTAAAAATGGATACAAATGTTGGTTTTGTGTGGGACCTGTCATGAATCTATTACATGTAGGTATAGGATAAGAAGCACATATATAATATCTAGTATACAATACTACCCTTGCATGATTAAATATTCAAAAATAATTTTTAAAACAAAAGAGCATTTCATTTAGTTTACACAATACAACTAACATAACACAATCGACAATACACTCTACACTATACACTCTACACTCTACATTCAGCCCACAGACTTAACAAAAGAGTTAAATCGTATTTGACTTGTACGCAATTACTTATGTTGCCTGGTTGTCTTACTGCGTTTTCGCATGTGACAAACAACATGCGCGCATCTCATTCTACAACAACCCGTTCTTTCATCTTCCTTAGTTTCAAGTTTAAATTTGGCTGTCTCCATTGTGTCTGGTATTTTAGTTTCAAGTTTAAATTTGGCTGTCTTGTATTTTAGTTTCATGTTTAAATTTGGCTGTCTCCATTGTGTCTGGTATTTTAGTTTCATGTTTAAATTTGGCTGTCTCCATTGTGTCTGGTATTTTAGTTTCAAGTTTAAATTTGGCTGTCTCCATTGTGTCAGGTATTTTAGTTTCAAGTTTAAAAGAAATTAATTCATTACAATTTAATTTTTATTAGTTTTTACAGGGAATATCTTTAAACATGAGAATAACGTAAACAAACTTGCGTTTTTTAAAGACGGGCGTTTAGCAACTATATTAGCTTATTTTTAACACTTTTCACTTTTAAAGTCAGGTAAATGCAAAATTCATGAGGAGGAGAAATTTTTAAATGGAATTTTAGGATGGAAGGATATGCAATAATATCTTATTTATTTTATTTCTGATCAAACAGCTTTAAAACCGTGTGTTTACGCATTCGCAGATTTGTAGAATCGAGGTTGCGAGATTTCAAACAAAAAATCTATCATTTGGTAGGATTCAATTAAGTGCCACGGGTGTCATATATTTCTCTAATTTTTTTTTATTTTACATTCTTCCGGATGTTATCAAATTTTACATTTTTTCTGTCCTTTATTAAATTTACAATGCATTTAGCTATTAATTTTTATTTTTTGACTTATTTGGAATATTACATCATATACTCCCACCATGTTGTGGCTTATATGAAACTGTCTCAATACAATGATAACAAATTGTGTACTTTCGTAACTTTTAAAAATTTAATTTGCAAACATATATGATGTTCTTTCATAGATAGTTTTTAAATTGAATTGTGTCTTTGACACAAACTTTTTTTTTTAATCTCTATATCTTTGCAACCTAATGATTTAAACTTTAAATTCTGTTTACTCCAAAAATTTAAATTTAAAATATCAAAGGTTCACATCATTAGGTTGCAAAGATTATGGATTAGAAAATTTAAGTTTGTGTCAAACACTTAATTCCATGAAAGATATTGTGAAGAAGCAAGAAGTTAAAACTGAAGGTTTTTTTGTGGTGACATACAGGGTGTCCCACGAAACATGACAGTTGAGAGATGACTTGAATTGAATGTACGAAAAAAGTAAACCAAATTTTTGCTACATATTTTATCTGTATATTTGCTACATCCTATATCTGTATATTTGCTACATCATATATCTGCTTATGTGCTACATCCTATATCTGTATATTTGCTACATCATATATCTGTATATTTGCTACATCCTATATCTGTATATTTGCTACATCATATATCTGTATATTTGCTACATCCTATATCTGTATATTTGCTACATCCTTATCTGTATATTTGCCTACTCATGATAGAAAAGATTTAATAAAATAAGTATTATCTACATGATGAGAATTAATCACGACATTAAATCAATTAAAAGGGTCTGTGCACAAAAACAACAATAAGGTAGCGTAACAATGAAATTTGAAAGGAGTGACTAACAATAAGTTGCATCAACGTAATATGACTTTTATTTTATCTAACTAATATTTTTTAGTTTCAGAGCTATAGTTATTATTATTATTAGCTTTAGTTTTTAAGTAATATTCAAGAAATTGGCAAAATTCTCATCAGTACTTGAGTTAGAGCTTGTAACCTTTGGATCGTTGTGGTTTTGCAAATTAATTTTAGAGATAAAGAAATTATTGATTTTATGGTGAGCTAAAAATAAATTGCAGCCGGTTTATTACTATTTTTCGCTCTTCATCTCGACCATTTTATAAATAAAGTGTGCATCACTTAAAATAAAATCTTCTAGATGCGTCAAAAAATTGTTTATTATAGATTTATTTTATTACATAAAATAACTCCGACTGTAATAGACATCTTTTACACGGTTTGGCATTGATAAGACCAGAGCTGAGAACTTTATAATGGTGGATATCGGGATTAATTCTTAATCCACTCTTTTTCTTAATCTCCAGATTAAATAATGCTTGTTATCCTCTCGTTATTAATCTCCAGATTAATTAATTGATCGGGATTAAGGATATCTCATTCTAAAGTTTTCAGCTCAGGTCCTCCAGGGTATCCAAGCTGATCTTTCTCCAGGATCTTTTCAGTAGCTTTTCCAATTGAGCAATATTCTGAGGCTGGTTCTTTTCCGACTTCATGTCTTCCTCCAGCATAGACCACAGATTTTGAATTGGATTGCGGTGCGGAGAGGATGCCATTCCTCTATCCCCAAAAAGTTAACCTGAGGCCGAATTTAAAGAATTTGAGCGGCGGTTTAAATTTAAGCCGCGGTTTAAATATGGTTGGTTCCACTTAAAATTGTATCTAATGTTTCAAGATTTAAGCCGGCGCTTAATTTAAACCGGGTTTTGGCGGATTTAAACCGCGGCTCAAATTCTTTAATTTCGGCCTCTGGTGGTCCTGTCGTGGCGCAGGTTTAAACGTTCCTGTCCTCCTCTTCCAGACATTGCTGAGGAAAACATGAAAACAATCCCTTTATAGAGATGGGAGCTTAGAAAAACATGTAAACAATCCCTTTATAGAGATGGGAGCTGAGGAAAACATGTAAACAATCCCTTTATAGAGATGGGAGCTTAGAAAAACATGTAAACAATCCCTTTATAGAGATGGGAGCTTATAAAAACATGTAAACAATACCTTTATAGAGATGGGAGCTTAGAAAAACATGTAAACAATCCCTTTATAGAGATGGGAGCTTAGGAAAACATGTAAACAATCCCTTTATTGAGTTTTATTAATGGCTCCGTCTATTGTTTAATTACTTGTTTTTCGCATTATAGAGTTATGCAAGGAATATAAAGGAATATACAGGGATTTAGAGGAGTATAAAGGGATAGGGGGGACTTATCCTGGCTTAAACTAATTCTGAAAAAGAAGTTTTTTTCTGAAAGAAGAAAAAAATATTTGAATAAATCCCTGCCTGGTGTGTATTATGCTTTATTCATTAGATTTCAGGGTCAGACATAGGGATATTCATAGATAGATAAATAGATAGATACATAGATAGAGAGATATACAGATAGATGGATGGATAGATAGATAGATAGATAGATAGATAGAGATATACATAGATAGAGAGATATACAGATAGATGGATAGATAGATAGATAGATATATAGATAGATGGATAGATAGATAGATAAATAACAAAAAAAAACATTTACCATTAATGGCACAAATTTGCCTTCGTTTAAAAACATGCTGCCTGTCCTTTCAACGGACACGTCTCAGCATTTGATAATTTTTAATCTTAATTTCTCTATGAAAGTGAGTTAAGGTTTTATGCACAAGAGATAAAAGAGGAAATTAACAGAATTCTTCGCTTAAAGTTTAGTTATTAGTTGCGCTGTGAATCGTGTATGCTACTCTGCAATTGAAATCAGGTGTACAGTGTACACTGCAGTACACTGTACAGTCCCTTGAAGGTGTGTGTATTTCCTTTAATAAGCTGAACACATATTTTAATATCTTCATGTAGGATTTAAGCAGGAATTTCGTGGTGTTTAAATATTCTGGCCAGAAAGGATAAAAAAGCTGATAACCTTGTATTTATAGAATAATATAATTTTACTTTATTTCGTCATAAAACTTATCTTTCATCATTGCGTGTGACGAGAAAAAGAATTCCTATTCATTGTTTGAGAAAAATATAAAAATATATTTTATAATCGAAAAATGACCTTTATGTAATAACTATTAAGTAATTGTTTTTGAAAAAGTGAATTTTTCTTTTTCTTTAAATCATGTGTTAAGTAACTTTAGATGTATAAGATAACTTTTTATATAGGGGCATGTACGATTTACAACAGCACCCATCAAACCTGTACCTGATCAATACCGTGGTAGATATCGTGTTTTTCACTCAAAAAGAAGTGTTAAATTCTGAAGTTTTCCTCATTGTTTCCTCAGCAAAATAGCGCTTATAGTCACTTTTATAGAGGAACAAAAAATTCAAATATTTTTTATTAGGCGAAACTTTTAAGAGTACACCATTTTATAAATGGGGAGTCAATTTGATTTTTAACAAGAAATGCTCTATTTATGTAAGAAAATAGACTTAGAATAATCTAAAAGTCACTTTTATCAAACTTAATCACTTGTAAAACCGTTCGTGCTTTGGAAAACTTTTTTTTGAAAGGAATTTAACAATTTATCGTATTACAATTTAAAAGTTTAAAGCTGTTAACATACGGTGGTATGCGAGTATAATAATATAATGAAGTCGACATTTTTATTTAGGTTTTAATTGTTATCAAGCTTTTGTTAGACTTACAAATTAACAAAAGAAAAGCTTTTATGATTGACAGCTTCTCTATGTTTCCGTGTTTTTGTGTATCCGTGCTGTTTAAAAGCTTGATATAAATCAAAATTGAAATCTAAAGTCGTAATGATTATATTGATAAATTCGCCTACCACCGTAGTAATCCTAAAATTGATTCAGAATGGGAATCTAAGGATGTAAAGACTTAATATGTTGAAATATAGAATTTCAAGCATAAAATACTCATTGATAAAATCACGCAACCTTGGTAAAAAACATATTAAACGTTCTTTGTAAGCCTAGAAAACAAAACCAAAATAATTAAAAGCAAAGTACAGATTGCGCAAACACTTTAATCCCTTCATTTCTTGTTAATCCTTAAAACCCTTATTTTTCTTTAATTGCTTCAATCCATTTAACCCTTTTAATTTCTTCATTTCCTTCAATCCCCTCATCTCTCCCTTTTCCTTATGTTCCTTCAATCCCTCCAATCCCATCAACCTCTGCTGTTCCAACAATTTCCACGATACCTTTCATCTCATCTCTTCATCCCATCAGATCCCTTCTATACCTTCAATTCCCATTGTTCTTTTAACACCTCCAATCCTCCAAACCTGTAGTCACTCCAAGTCCAGACTCTTGAGTTCCTCCAATCATCCCCTTCTTCACTCACTCCATTCCCTTCACCACGTTTCATTCCCTCCTCCACTCATTCCATCCCCTCCTCCACTCACTCCATTCCCTCCTCCACTCATTCCATCCCCTCCTCCACTCACTCCATCCCCTCCTCCACTCATTCCATCCCCTCCTCTACTCTCATTCCATCCCCTCTTCCACTCACTCCATTTCCTCCTCCACTCATTCCATCCCCTCCTCCACTCACTCCATTCCCTTCTCCACTCATTCCATCCCCTCCTCTACTCTCATTCCATCCCCTCTTCCACTCATTCCATCCCCCCCTCCACTCATTCTGTTCCCTCCTCCAATCCCTCCGATACTTAAAATCGATCCAATTCTAATTTCCCTGATCACTCCAATTCCTCCTCTTTTTATCTTTGCAACCTGGTGTTGTGGAGTATTGATATTCTGCAAGATAAATAATCAGAGTTTGAAGTATGAAAGGTGTAAACCATAAGGTTGAAAAAATATAGGTATTACAAAGTTAGACTTTGAGGCAAGTTCTTTTATACTTCTTCCGTGACTTTTTTCGTTTTACCTCTCTTCTTTTCCCGTTATCCTGCTTTCATACTTTCTCTTTTCTGCATTTCCCTTCCTTATTCTTCCAGCTTCTAGCTTTCCACTTTACTGTGTACATTTCCCTTCCTTATTCTTCCAGCTTCTAGCTTTCCTCTTTTACTGTGTTCATTTCCTTCCCTTATTCTTCCAGCTTCTAGCTTTCCTCTTTACTGTGCACATTTCCCTTCCTTATTCTTCCATCTTCTAGCTTTCCTCTTTACTGCGCACATTTCCCTTCCTTATTCTTCCAGCTTCTAGCTTTTCTCTTTTACTGTGTACATTTCCTTCCCTTATTCTTCCAGCTTCTAGCTTTCCACTTTACTGTGTACATTTCCCTTCTTTATTCTTCCAGCTTCTAGCTTTCCTCTTTTACTGTGTACATTTCCTTCCCTTATTCTTCCAGCTTCTAGCTTTCCTCTTTACTGTGCACATTTCCATCCCTTATTCTTCCAGCTTCTAGCTTTCCTCTTTACAGTGCACATTTCCTTCCCTTATTCTTCCAGCTTCTAGCTTTCCTCTTTACTGCGCACATTTACCTCCCTTATTCTTCCAGCTTCTAGCTTTCCTTTTTTCTGCATTTCCTTTCCTTATTCTTCCAGCTTCTAGCTTTCCTCTTTTACAGTGCACATTTACCTCCCTTATTCTTCCAGCTTCTAGCTTTTCTCTTTTACAGTGCATATTTACCTCCCTTATTCTTCCAGCTTCTAGCTTTTTCTCTTTACTGTGCACATTTCCCTTCCTTATTCTTCCAGCTTCTAGCTTTCCTCTTTACTGCGCACATTTCCCTTCCTCATTCTTCCATGCAGCTTCTCTATTATACATTTCCCTTCTTTATTCTTCTATGCAGCTTCTATATTATACATTTCCCTTCCTCATTCTTCCATGCAGCTTCTATATTATACATTTCCCTTCTTTATTCTTCCATGCAGCTTCTATATTATACATTTCCCTTCTTTATTCTTCCATGATGCTTCTATAGCTAAATATTGCAGACGTCAGATGTAAAATATATCAAAAACTACAAAATATTGATGCACTGTTTACAACTTTAGCTCCTTAGTCTGATGATGTAATGCCGAAAAATGCAATAGTTAGAAACAAGGGATTCAAAAATATTGTTGCCATAGTATTTCTGTTGTCGGATAATTTTACCTCTTTCCAAATTTGGTTTGGCATTATATAATGCATCTTTTTTACACCATCTTCGGTCAAATGTTATTTGAGAAAAATGAAGTGAATTATATGACGTTAAACTAATTCTTTTCGAATTCAACAGATTTTCATGAAAGAGAAAAAGAGGACATGATTTACATGATTTAAGATACTGTTGCATGATTCGTTTAAATCTTCAGTGATTCGTCACTACTTTCCTTTCTCTTGCTTCTCCATATAAACCCTTCCTCCCTAATCTCCCAGATCTTCCTAGTTCCATTTCACCCCTCCTCCCTCCGTTTCTTACATCGCCTTCCACCCCTCCATCAACTCATTTTTCTAAACCCCCCCCCCACCCCTACATTAACTCCTTTTCCTAACTTCCCTTTCCCTTCATCCCCCTATTTTCCTACCTTCCCTCCCATCCCTCCCTCTAATTTCCTAAACCCCCCATATCCCTCCCCTCCCCTTATTTTTACCTCCTTCCCTCGATTTTCCTTCATTATCTTATTCATTCTTTCTTCTGTAATTGAGGTTTTTGACAGGAATTTGACGGAGAAAACAGGAATTTTAGATTAAAAATATCTACTAAAGATCTTTTTGAAAATCAGCAACTAAAATCATATTCTTTCTTGAAGTCGTTATATATATGTTCCTTACGATGTCTACAATATTTGTCCTTTAAAATTTTAGCTTTTCGTCTGGGTGTCTTAAAAATAAATAGTATATACTTTAAATTAATACGTATACTAGTCTAATTATAACAAAATTTAAAGAAACCAGAAATCACAAAAATTGTTAAACAATTTTTTGATAAATTATATTTTTTTGGGACACCCTTCATACTTCCGACCCAACCTACAATATCCCGTTATAAGTTTATCTGAAACATGCAACTATTTTGATTTAAAGGAAAAATAACATCTATCGTCTGATGCATATTCTTTTGACTGTATAATTTATTCTTAATAAACACCAGGATTATCATTAGAGCGTTATAATAAGGATAGATCATTACAAACAACATCCACACTTTGGTGTATTTTTCCAATAGATGTTGGTGAAAAATAGAAAAAAATCAGAAATGTTGTTTAGGTTGAGAAAAAGGTGAAAACTCACAGAATCTTTAACAAGTTAAAATTTAGAATTTTCTGAATTTATCAAACTTTAAAACGCACTGCGATGAAAGAAGAGTGTTTGGATCAAACTAAATCAAACAGATGAAAAACGAAAAAGAACGAAAGAGAATGAAGGAGAACGTAAGAGAACGAGAGAGAACGAAAGAGAACGAAAGACAGCAAAAGAGAACAAAAGAGAACGAAAGAGAACGAAAAAGAACGAAAAAGAACAAAAGAGAACGAAAGAGAACCTAAGAGAACGAAAGAGAACTAAAGAGAAGGAAAAAGAACCAAAGAAAAGAGGAGAACAAAAAAGAATTAATGAACACATTTAAATTATTTAAGAAAGCATGAAAAAAATAACGGAAGGGAGGGATCAGTAAGAAAAAGAGCGAAAGAAAATAATGAACGGGAAAAAAGAAAAAGAGGATAATAATGAAAACGAAGAAAAGAATATGTAAAAATAAAGAAAAAGATCAGGATACGAAAAAGAGCGAAAGACAAAAATGCAAAAAACGAAAAAGATGTGAAAAAGAACGAAATATAGTAAAGGAGAGAATGTAAAATAAAGTAGTAGAAGGTAAGTAAGCACGAAAAGAGTGTAAGAAAAATTATGAAAAAATAACGGAAACAAAGCGGAAGAATTTTTATTGAAGCAGAATGAAGTTTATTCAAGAGCAAACCGAAGAGAATTGAATCAATCAATGTATATCCGGACCAAACACTGCCTTTGGCATACATTAAACAACAGGTTTAAAGGGATTGTGGACTTGTTTCAAGTAAAATATACTTCTCATTCACTTTGCTACCCTTCAAATCTCTATCTGAGGAAAATTTTTCTTGAATTGTGTTAAAAGCAAAAATACGCATTTCATTTTTAAAGAGAACTCATTTGTTCGAGAGCAAAAGAAGGAAATATAACTCCTCTTTGACCAGAAAAAGGTTTAATTATAAATATATCTTCATGAAAATATGCATTCAGTCGTACTGTACAGTCTGGACTACCCAGTGTGAAGTCGACCCAACACGTTTTATACAACAATGTAGTCTGGCTAGCTGAGCCACTTAGCCACTATTTCCTAATTAATATCCCTAATTAAATAAAAGTGCGTTTTTAATGCGTAATGCTAAAAATTATCTTTGAAAACATTCATTTTATTGAATTCTTGGATCCCTTCAAAATTTAGAACCCCTCGCCCCGCCGCTGTGTAAATTTGTTTCAATAAAACTTTTTACAATTTTAAAAATAGCGAAATAAACCTGCAATATGCTCATTAACACTCACTCCCATTTGTAAAAAATTGCGCTAAGTTAAAATTTGTAAAATTTGCGCAAAAAAAACCTTGTAAAAAATACGCCGACTTTAGGAATTTATTTCACAAGGAAAAAAACGTACACACACCTACTCAAATCTAAACAATATACGCATTGAGGCGTCTGTACGCATATACGCTTCTAACCCACCGTCGGAAATACCGATGAATGTATTGTTAAATCTTTTCTAGGAATTTACCACGCTGGTTTAAAGGAGAAATAATGCTTTTCATAAAGTTGAGGCAAAAAATGCACCAGGTTGGACAAAAGAATTTTTTAAGGGAGTGTTTAAAATCAATCCTTTCGAGCCCGGGAAGTTTTTACATTATAGACCTAGAGCCGGGGCAGTTTTTAAATAATAGACCTGTAATCAACTGTTAAGTGTGGCCAGAGGGTAAAGATGTGTGGAAGGATTGAGTAAGGTGGGGGGGGGGGCAATTTTATAAATGATAAATGATAAAAACGTCCAGGTTTGGAATCTTTGGCAGGAATTAAAGGGACTGTGACGTAAATTAAAGTGAGCCTCTATTTAAAGAGATACATATGTCCGTATCATGCATGAAAAGAGATAAATTTGTTATTTCCGTTCCTTGGTTTTGCTGATGAAATCTCACTGATATAGAGAATCCGTAGGCTACCAATTTTCTAAAGAAGAAAAACAAGGATATCTCCATAATTAAAAGAAAAGATTTGTCAACCACAAAGATAATTCTGTAGATAATTGCGCGTCAGTCTATTTAATATGTTTTTTTTTTTTATTTAAAATATATAAGTTGCGTAATTATGTATATTGTTCATGCTTCTCTGTACATTATCTTGCATATTTGTATTTATAAATTATAATTTATATTGTTCTTCTCGTAATCTCAAATATTTAATGACAATAATTTAAACCACGCAAATTTATGAGGAACAGACAAAACAAATATTTCGCGGAAAATTTGTCTCAAATTATAAGATAAGCAACGTAAATGGTCAGGGACGTATACAAGGGGGGGTATCTATGGTTTCAAGGGGGTATCCCCCCCCGTAAAAGTATCCAGGACAAGATTCTGTTTACGCCTCTTTACAATATATTAATAAACCGTGTAGTAAAGCATCAAAAGTGTAATTTGCAACCATGGAAATCAACATTTCAAAGCATCAAAAGCAAAAACCAAATCAAATTTGGTGCCTTACTCACTCTTTTAGAGAAAATATTAACTTTCCAGTAAAATTATGACTGAAAGAGCTAAAATTAGAAAGCATTGCTTTTCACTGTTCTTTTCAGATGGATTTTACACCACAAATATTTCCTCATCAGTTGTAAAATAAGATGAAAGAAATTTTTTATTTTTAAGGTCAAAAATCAAGAAAAATCTTAGAGCAAGTTTTGGCAAGAGATGCCCCCCCCCCTTTTTGGATATAATGACTCAGGATATCAAAATTGCCAAATTTCTTAATACTTGGTTGAAATGGCAAATAGTTAATAGCTTCAAGTTAGAAGTTAATGGATTTAGTCACTTTTCAAAGGCTACTACACTTTAAAAAAATTAAAATTAAAAGAATTTTAAATCTTAATATAAATAGAAAAAACATTGATATGGAATGCTTACTTTGACATTCTATTTGACTAAGCAACAAACATTATGACTTAGAATTGCGACTTATGAGTTGCGACTTAGAATATTATCAAGCCTAAGAAAAGAACTGAGATATGTTTGTGTCTTCAATGATGTATTTATATATTTAAATTCACAATCGTATCAAAGCCATACTCTTAAACAAAATTAAAAAAAGAAAAATGCGACTTAATAATGATTGTGACTTATAATTTGAGACTTAGAAAGTGTCTTAAACATAATTTTGTCCCCAAAAACAGGCTTAGAAATATTTAAGAAATATCTAAGCCACATTTCTTAGTCATCTTTACAGTTTAAGCCACAGTTCCAAGTCATAATATTTAACTAGGACACATATTTCTTAGAGATGTTAACGTTATGATTTTTCTAGATTTTAGCTTTCGTTACGATAGTGTTCATCAAAAGTATAAACGTTTGAAACGTTACGTTGCACATAATGAAATTTTATGGCATAGAGTAACGTTACGTAATGAATTTTCTGCACTTGAATACCTTATACAACGTTAAGCTTTTGTAAATGTTAGAGAAAAAAAGTAAGCTCCGTTACGCTTTTGCATTTCCCATTTTAAAGAACTTTCCCAACGTTGCGTTAAAGCTTTAGTAATATAACCACAATTTTTTAACGTTCCACTTTCATGCAAGGTAAATGTTTTCAGAGACCTTACGTTACACTTCCACTTTGTTTGAAAACAAAAAGGTGACAAACGTTTTGCTTTAATAAAACGTCTTTTAGGCATAGTTCTGCACGTTGCAATTTACTTCAGTGCAAAGAATATTTTTTGTTAACGTTACGTTTTATGATAACTTTTCCAATATAAACTATTTTAATTACGTTTAGAAATTTTACTAAAATGCAAGTTTTCTTACGTTACGATTTATCGAAACGTTATTGTGAAAACTTTTGTGTTACACTTTTTTACAGCTGGCAATCAAAACTGTTTATTCGTTTCGTTTCTAAGAAAGATTTGAAAAAAATGTTCTATACGTTGCGTTGTATTAAAATGTTCAAGCCAAATTACGTTTCTTCCATTACGCTTCATTATAAATAATATTGTTTCTAAATGAAATGAATTTTTTCGTGATAATTACATTCTTACTTTAGTAGTTTTCATCCCAAAACATGCTATGAAAAAAAAATTGTGTTGTTACTCTCTTTTTTACTCACCCTGTATTATGTTTGTTGCTGTTGTATTGTTAACCTTTTTAGAGAATGTTCAGAAGAATATGCAATATAAAGATGTTTTAATATTATTATTTTTAACGGTTTTTAAATTTGTGAATGAAAGTTTTTAGCAATAGACTTTCAACTCAAGTGTGTGTCGTAAAGGGAAAATTTTTTCTTCTTTGTTTTAAAATGTAAACAAAAGCACATATTCACAATTTAAATAGAAGATGGCGCTTCGCCAGTTATTTTAGATTAGTTTAGGGTTAATTTTTTCTTTTTTTACGCAATGCAAACTGAACCTCCGGTGGATTTTCTTGTATCTAACAGAATTCATAGTTTGAAATATCTAAGGTCTACAACATTAGGTAGCAAAGATATAGGGATTAGAAATATAAGTTTGTGACAACAACTCAATTCCTTTAGACTTTCTTATCTAACAGAAGTCATAGTATGAAATATGAAAAGTTTGCTTGCAAAGATATATTACATTAGAAAATTATAATTTGTGGCGAATTTTTAGTTCTTTTTGTGTTTTTTTTATGTTACTTACAAAGTGAGTAAAAAAGCGGCATTTATAGCTTTAGTTTACAAACCACAATGAAAATGTTTTCTGAATTCATGTTTGGGGTTAAAATATATCAAATAAAGAAAGACAAGTGCTATATTTTAACGCAAACAACGCGAAATAAAATTTTATATTTTTTACCGCAAACAACGCAAAATAAATATTTATAACATTTTTTTAACAAATCGATTAAAAAATCAGTTTTTTATTTTATTCTAAACAACACACATTTTCCAAATGATAAAATATTTTTGCATTTTAGTAAGTATCTACATTTCTAAATTTTTCAACCTAAAACATGAACCATGCCAACTGAAGTTATGATTTCAAGTAGTCAAATAAATATGAAACCCAGCAGCAATTGTGTTTGTTCACAGACCCGTTCCACTTAATAAGTTGATTTTTTTACTATTAGTAAATCATTTGCTTTATAACAGAAAATGCAAATGTAAAATTTCTAAAATGTCTTCCGTTTCCAGACTTTTAGTGGGTTGCATTAAACAATGGCAAAAGAAACATTTATAAAAGATTTGAATTTTCACTAATAGCTTGTTACAAAAAAACCGTTTACACTTCAGTTTTTGTCAAATATACTAATCCCTATCTTTCCAACCTGATGGTTCAAACCTTGTATACCTCCATATTAATTGTCAACGAAATCGGGTTTTAAAGGTATAGTATATGAAAATTAGAGTTTGTGGCATAAACTGATTTTCTTTGAACTTGAAATGAAAAACAATTAGTCTTTACTGTCATAATCATCCGTTGAATCTCTTACATTAATAGATTAGAGACGGTTTGAAATGTTTTGATTGGCAGAAATATTGTTACACTTTTGAAATTAAAACTCAGCCCTCATAGTCTAACGTTTTATGAACAATATTTACATCAGACATTTATCTAACGTTAGACTAATCAATTTAGTATTCAGAGAAAAGTTATGAAACGTTTTGATTTACAAAATTAAATTTTTTAAATGTTGTATGTTACATTATTGAAATTTATACTCTGTAAAAAAACTTTCGTTTCCTGATTCTTAAAATAATAACCCATTTCTGAAACGTTGAATTTTTCATTATACTATAAGGGAAAACGTTTCAAAACGTTTTCATAAACATCAATGAATTTTTTAGTTCTACAACGTTACACTTTTTTAAGTTGAATTTTGAAATAGAAATCATTTCGTTACGATATTCAATCAAATCACAGTAAATTTTTCAAACGTTGACTTTCAAGCTCCTCATGGAAACAAAACATTTCTTAACAAGTTGTATATGTGAGAAAAATAACGTTACATTACCACAAAACGCTAACGTTGGGGGTAGGTTCTTCTAACGTTAACGTTTAACGTTAACGTTAGGTATGATCTCCTATAACGTTAACGTTTAACGTTAACGTTATATAGAATATATCAAAACGTTACGTAACGTATAAAAACGTACATTTTACGTTACGTTACACTATCGTTGACATCTCTAAATTATTTCTAAGACATAATTTTTGTCTAAGCCACAGTTCTAAGTCAAAAGTTCAAAGTCACATTTCTAATCCACATAGCTTAGTCATATTTACGGTCTAAGCAACAGTTCCAAGTCATAACATTTCTAAGTCACATTTCTAAGTCAATTTTTAGTTCTAAGCCACATTTCTTGGCTTTCTTTACAGTCTAAGTTCCAAGTCATAATATTTATCTAAGAAGACACATTTCTAAGTCAAAATTTTTGTCTAAGTCACATTTCTTAGCCACATGTCTTAGTAATTTTTACGGTCTAAGCCAGAGTTAAAAGTCATAACTTTTGTCTAAGCCACGTTTTTAAGTCATAATTTGTGTCTAAGCCTCATTCCTAAGTCAATTTTTAGTTCTAAGTCGCATTTCTTAGTCATCTTTATGGTCTAAGCCACGTATCCAAGTCAGACAAATTTCTAAGTCATAATTTTTGCCTAAGCCACATTTCTAAGTCACCATTCTAAGTCACAATCCCAAGTCACAATGTCCATATTCCATATCAATATATTTCATATTATTACTTGGTCTCAAAAGTATGGATTTGTCTTAATTGTGACTAAGAATGTGTCTTAGATCCATAACTGTGACTTAGAATTGTGACTCAGATAGTGTCTTAGACATAATTTGGTCTCAAAAGGATGACGTTGATGTAATTGTGACCACCCACCGCCCCTCTATACTTCCGCTCCGTTATTTAGTACAAAATATGTTAAAGATATACTAAAGAGTTTTTATATTCCAAAATAAAAGAATCAGGGAAAAACTGGACTTTTACATCTTGTCTTGCACTTGTATCAGTAAGAGTTTTGATGCTTTAAAATAAAATAAAAAAGGACATTTTTGATTAATAATTGAATTGTATTTAAGAGATTTCCAAGGGTTGGATTATGCTAGTTTACGCAAAGTATCCAAAATGTACACTTCAAAGCATCTTATTTGTCCAAATTGACAATATATAGATTAGTGTCATCGTAATATATATACACAATATATATACATTTAATGGAACCGTCCGGTCTGGTATACCCAGTGTGCACATTTTCTGCACAAAATATTTGCTAGCTCAATCGATGTGCACGTGGACGCATATAGAGGACAAAAAAGGTCCTGGTTGAATATAGAGTCTCACATTTGTCCTATATTATTGGATGCTTGTGCCCCTAGAGCCGGTTCTGGTTGAATATAGAGTCTGCGATTTGTCCTATATTATTGGACGCACGTGTCCCTGTGTGGCGTTTAGAGCCGGTCCTGTTTGATTGTGTTAACTGATAAACCTGGATAGATACGTCTCGAATAAATTGTTATAAAGTAGGTATTTGCTACACCATAAGCGCATTGCCCCCTCTCTACCCTAGTTTTGCCCGTGGCAAAGAATAATTTAATATACCACGAACTTCAAGTTTATACAATAAACATTAGATAAATTTCAAATATAAGTATGATAAATATTTACATGAAACATAAATATATAACTATGAGTGTCATATACGTATATATATTACATAGTCATTAATCACTAAGATTGTACTGCAGTATTGTTAATTGTACAAAATTCACAAGAATGGAGTTGCTAAAAATATTTTAGAAGTTTATATCAAACTTCATACTTATATACAGTGAGAACCAGAAATGAAATGTCGACGACATTAAAACAATACTGAAGTGCATCTTATGTTGTTACAAAGCAAATAATTTTACAAGTAAAGTTATGAAATCATTTATTTATTAAGTGAAATGGATCTGTTTACATTAAACAATTACTGTATTTCATGTTCATTGGACTATTTAAAGACATATCTTAAGTCTTTAAGTCGACTTTTTGTTCCAAATTTTTCTGTTTTTCACTGTATTTATCAGGTTTGTCTGTTTATTGGGTTGTTGGTTAAAAAAAATATATACGTCAACATGATTATTGGGCAAACGTTCTATGTGACCTAATGTGAAAAAATTATGTCACCAAAACATTTAGTTTTTTAAAAAACATTTTACGAACATTATGGTTTTATTATCCATAATCAAAATCTAGCAATCCTACCAAAACTGACTTTAACAGGTTGTCAGACATGACGAAAATGACATAACACTGCAGTTAATATTAAAACAATATGAATTAATAACACACATTTATGGATGTGTGTTATTCATAGTAAAAGGTTTTGTGTAAACACTAATATGGGTTTTGTGAAGATTGGTTTAATATGGCCGGATATGAAAACTCTTGTATTGGATTCCCTTATTCCGATTGCTAAATCTCTCAATCCACTGTGAACACTTTTGATTTTCCTTTTAATTCTTTTTTTTTGGATATCGCTGGTGAATTCCGACCTATGAGAGTTCTCTCGTTGGTTGCGCACAAAAATTTAAAAAGTTTAGGCTGTTCTGATTGGCTTTTCGGTTTCTATAGTCGATATTCTCTGAATGGCTGTGTTTTATAGATACGTTCCTGGATATTAATGCAAGATTAAATTAATCTTAAGATTAATAAAAGTATATTTAGTAAAAGTGACCAAGTATATTTTGATTGTGTGATGTATATCTCTGAGTCGTATTAATGGTTGTGTGATTATTATGAATGTGCGAGGTATATATTTCTTTATATATGGTTGTGTGTAAAGTTATGTGATGGTTCAGTATATTATGAATGTTTGAAATATATCTCTTTATATATATGGTTGTGTGTAAAGTTGTGTGATGGTTCAGTATATAATGAATGTGTGAGGTATATCTCTTTATATATGGTTGTGTGTAAAGTTGTGTGATGGTTCAGTATATTATGAATGTGTGAGGTATATATCCATATTTGGGCGTGTTTACACTAACAGGTTCAATACAAAACATCCTGGCTAATATTTGGGGCAGAGGAGCAGAGGAGCAGAGATGGAAACTTAAATGTAAAATACCTGCGAGTCAAAGTTTCGAAAAATATTTATTTAAAAATTATCATTCCCCGTATCCAAATCTATTAAACAGATAGACACAGAAGAGCGCATTTTTAAGTTTCAAACCCCGGTTTTGACATTTTATATTATCTCCAGTTTCCGACTCAAGGATATAATACAAGATGGACACTAGGCGAGTTATGGGGAGGAATCTTTTATTGTTGAAGGAGGCGGGGTAAGGTTTATAAAATATCTGAGATATTGTGATAAGGGAACATACTGGGAGGGGATTTTAATAAAAATAAACTCAAAGGATTTACCTCAAGAATACAGAGGGGGTCACAACAAAACTCTCCTTGAGGACTCTACACCTCTCAAAGGGTCTCAAAGGTGTGTAACTAACAAATTGTGAAAGTTATGACAGTTTGAAGTTTGCCACTCGGATTAACGTCAAAACGGCTGAACTGATCGGGCCCAGTTTTTTTTCTAGGACCTCAAATACTCCCGGGGAAAGTGTACGGATGGTTAAAGATAAAAAATTGCCAAAAAATTAAAAATCGATTTTAGAACAACAATCAAAATATAAAATTGAAGATGTGGGCCAAGCCCCCCGGAAGCCCAGATAAGATAATTAGAGAAGTAAAATTAAGCTTTTTTTTTACTTGCTCATCAATATTATAAAATGTAAAAATAACTGATAAAAAATTAGAAATAATGATTTAAATTAATTTTACTGTTTCTTAAATGCAAAAATACATATTTAAAAAAATGTATTATAACCAGTATTGCCCGCTCTATGCACATTGCACAATACTGTCCACATCAACGGCTGCACATTTCTCTCTCTTTTGCAACTTTTAGATAATGTAATATCCTAGATTTTGGTACATTACCTACCCTTGGGTAGGGATAGATCGTTTTCACGTTTTAAAACGATAAAATTAAAAACCGACGAATATTCCTGGAAAAATTAAAATTAAAATTAAAATTAACGATTTTTTCTTCAAAAACGATCGTTTTTCATTCTTAAAACTTCAAAAAGAGTTGTTACGATCGTTTTTGACAACGATTAACAACCCTACTCATAGGTTTTGATGCTTTTTTTTACGAATTTTCCTATTTGCCATTTTAAAATCAATTGGATATGTTGCGTAGAATTGGAAAATAAAAAAAAAATTTAAATTGAACCATTCTGAAAATTGTAGTCATTAAAGATCGTTTTTTGAAATACAGATTATTGAAATACAGATTATTGAAATACAGATTATTGAAATTTGAAATACAGATTATTGAAATACAGATTATTGAAATACAGATTATTGAAATGTTTCAAAAATCTATCAAGTTAGCTGTTCAAATTTTTAAAGTATTAAGTTAAAGAAAAAGTACTTTTCAAAGTCCTATATTTTTCAATAATCTGATTTGTGTGTTTTCAAATTTTAGCTTATTTACATATGCATATAGCTGTCACAAAGGATGAACATGCATTAAGATAGGTTCAATCATAAAAAAGCTAGAATGCAGCTAACAAGCACGCCATGTAACATGTTTATTTTTGTTGTTTTGGTTTGGTTGTCTGTGAAACCTCCATTTCGAACCATTTTCACTCAATAAATAAAAAAACCATCAACATTTTTCATATAACACATTTTAGGTTTTCGAATCGAACAGATTCTGAGTTCCATATTTTCTTATATTAGTTTATTTTAATAGAAATATTTAATGTTTTTGATCATAATTCATA
Organism: Eurytemora carolleeae; assembly: GCF_000591075.1. Classification (NCBI taxonomy): domain Eukaryota; kingdom Metazoa; phylum Arthropoda; class Copepoda; order Calanoida; family Temoridae; genus Eurytemora; species Eurytemora carolleeae. Next base: position 351,786 of record NW_019396152.1, read on the forward strand.
ACTCCTCTTTTTAAAAGGTATTGAGAAGAACATAAATGTTTTGAATTTTTAATATGTAACCGGATTAACTTGCTTTTCTTATACTTGTGCTTAATATGATAACTAGAGGAGCTACAAGGTCAGAAAGTGTTACCAGTAATCGGTAATGTTATATAATTATCGTAGTTAAAGAAGGTTCATAACTAAAACTTTTCTTGTTCGTGATTATTTTGTGATAATGGCAACATGTTTTAAGTACATTGTTCCTTGAATATTCCTATCTCTGGACGAAGATACAGTTACACTTGTATTATTCTGAAACAGTGTGAGTTATATTACAGGAGTCACGCTGTATATCGATATATCTCCTTATATCTTATATCAGAACTCTACTGAATATGTGTTAAATTTTGATTACTGTATAAAACAGACACAAGCTTTGATTTTGAAAAATGTTCCATTACATAAAACATAGTAATTGTGGGGTGTACTATAAGAACCTAGTTGTCTTAATAAGTTGGTTTTCAAGATACCGATAACACCTTTTGTATTTAACATGAAATACACATATTTTTAAGAAATCTTTTCTCTATTTCTCATGTTTATAGTTGCCACTGTATTGCAAGAAAAAAGCTGTACATAGATACATGTTTATATGTTGATCAAATATTTACTTCTGAAGATTGTTGCAATGCGCGCACTATAACATCATTTTGTAAAATTCTTTGTATAATAAGAAGATGTGAAGTTAAATACATATATATTTCTTTATGTATAAGGGCACATCTCATATCCAAAGCTCGGCGAAAGACGTAGAATTATTATATCGTTTTTAGTAGATGTGATACAATTCGAAAGTAAAGACATCATATTTAGCATCATTTACCTCTATCTATACTCTATCTATCATGCATGAACTATCGAGACCGGGCCGAATGTGAAGTTTAAAAATGAGTAATTGGCAAAAGAATTTTAAATTTTTTGGTCCGAAATTGAGAACGGAAAAATATTAGTTCACATTCTGACGCACACAGTCTAGGGAGGGGGTGGGATGGTTATTCAGGAACATCCATCCCCCCCCCCCAACCTTGTTTTAGAGTTAATCAAAGGACACAGCTATTTGTCATTCCCATCTTTTTGATTGGGCAACCCAGACACAAGCGTATAATTGTATTTAAATCAATTCAGTAAACCCGGATCTCCCCCCCTTCTTAAAATCCAATTCATAACCATACCCCACCCCATAAAATACTTAAGCCAGTTTTTTACCAAAAACCCCTTCCAACCCCATGTCCAGGTCTATTTTCTATTAATCAGTGACTAGTTGCTAGTGTGTCTAGCACGTAAAGTGTAAAGTGTAAAGTGTGAAATATACTATACGTATATATGGATATGGATTGTTTATTTGTTTAACCTAAAATATACTATACGTATATATGGATATGGATTGTTTATTTGTTTAACCTAAAATATACTATACATATATATGGATATGGATTGTTTATTTGTTTAACCTAAAATATACTATACGTATATATGGATATGGATTGTTTATTTGTTTAACTCTAATAAACGTCTAAACCCTTCGGGTCCGTACTGCTTTGTGATGGCTCACATTTAAAAAAAAATATGCCACGGAAAAAATGTTTTTAAAAACATCTGCCAATGAAAACAGACAATTCTCGACATTTTTAAATGTTATTATTTTGAAACAAACGAAGAAGAAAGTTCTGCAGAAAAATTAGCAACAAAAAGCTAAAATTCTTTCTTGTATATTTGAGTGAAGTGATTTTGAATTCATCTAGAATTTTTGAAAACATAAAATATTAATCTGAAATTCTGGAATATTTGATCCAAACAGGGTGGTATAATTCAAGGCTATTTATACAACAAGGGTTTTATTGCAGGATTCAATTCAAAGGTTTACAATATACAGGCGTTAGTGTCGAGATAAAAAATGGGGTTAAAAGAAGCCGATAGGACTTGGAGGGTGCAGAGATACGGTTGTAATTGTAATTTGTATTCTCAACCCATCTAGAAATATAAGTCTGGGTTCAGTCTTAACCAGTACAAGGGTAGGTTTAGGTGTCGCATATTGATACGGAATATGCGAGGGGAGCCAGGATGGTTAGGGAAAAGTGCTTTTAGGACGAATTAAAGAAGGAAGAACCTGGAATGGAAAAAAATCAGGTGTTAGATTGGATAAAATCAGGTGTTATATTGGATGAAATCAGGAGTTAGATTGGATAAAATCAAGTGTTAGATTGGATAAAATCAGGAGTTAGGATGATTGAAGGGTTGGATGAATGTAATCATGAGTTTTGATATATATTATTAGGATTTAGGACGGATATACATTCAGGAGTTAGGACGGGCATAATCAGAAGTTGGGACGGACAGAATTGAGGATTTAGGACGGATATTTTATCAGGAGCTAGGACGGATAGAATTGAAGATTTAGGACGGATATATAATCAGGAACTTGGACGGATATAATTGAGGATTTAGGACGGATATAATCAGAAGTCAGGACGTATATAATTGAGTATTTAGGACGGATATAATCAGAAGTCAGGACGGATATAATTTAGGATTTAGGACGGATAAATCAGAAGTTTGGACGGATAGAATTCAGGATTTAGGACGGATATAATCAGAAGTCAGGACGGATAGAATTCAGGATTTAGGACGGATACAATCAAGAGCCAGGACGGACAGAATTCAGGATTTAGGACGGATACAATCAGAAGTCAGGACGGATAGAATTCAGGATTTAGGACGGATACAATCAGAAGTCAGGACGGATAGAATTCAGGATTTAGGACGGATACAATCAGAAGTCAGGACGGATAGAATTCAGGATTTAGGACGGATACAATCAGAAGTCAGGACGGATAGAATTCAGGATTTAGGACGGATACAATCAGAAGTCAGGACGGATAGAATTCAGGATTTAGGACGGATACAATCAGAAGTCAGGACGGATAGAATTCAGGATTTAGGACGGATACAATCAGAAGTCAGGACGGATAGAATTCAGGATTTAGGACGGATACAATCAGAAGTCAGGACGGATAGAATTCAGGATTTAGGACGGATACAATCAGAAGTCAGGACGGATAGAATTCAGGATTTAGGACGGATACAATCAGAAGTCAGGACGGATAGAATTCAGGATTTAGGACGGATACAATCAGAAGTCAGGACGGATAGAATTCAGGATTTAGGACGGATACAATCAAGAGCCAGGACGATTAGAATTGAAGCGTTGGTTTAGACGCAGATAAAGAAGATATAACTCAATGGAATGGATTATGTGGAGGGTTGGATAAGGATCAGGTTTGAAAAACTCAAGGTTTAGAAATATTTCTAATGAAGGGATTAAGGAAAGAATGTTAAAAAGTTGTTTAGATGGAAGGAGGAACCACTTTAAAGTTATATGTCTCAAATTTCAATGTTCATTGTGAATTTAGAATAAAAGGATATGAAAGTATATACGTTTGCTTCATCCAATGCACATGAACAAATATTTACAATATTTACAGAACACTGCTTAAATATCTTCATTCTTCATATCTAGAGAAATATTTCATGAATATAATTATATGATAGATTAAAGCATTGTGTATAAGAATGGGCTCTGCCTTGTTGTTGAGTAAATATATAGATTTTAATGATACAGTGTGATGGATGCATTTACTCTGGGTTAAAATACAGAATCATTCATTAAACGGTACTCCGCCGCATACCTGGAGTCGTCCTCGAAATTTCCAGGTTTATTCATACCAGGGATACCAGGGATACCAGGGATACCAGGGATACAAGGGATACCAGGGATACCAGGGATACCAGGGATACCAGGGATACCA
>NW_019396152.1:356136-368603 GCF_000591075.1 Eurytemora carolleeae
CAGGGGGGCGGAAGTGTGGGGGGGGTTGTGAGGAGGGTTTGTGAGCATCTTCTTAATACAATAAGGTCTATGAAATAAACTCCCCGGAGCCTGATTGAACCAATATATCTTATATGGAAGACTAATGATTTACATATTAAAAACAAATGAGGTTTTATCATCCAGTCCAATTCATGTCATTTCATCCATTCATTCATTCCAACAACATTCCTGTCCTTTCATCCATTCATTCATTCCAACTAATATTCCTTTACTTTCATCCATTCATTCAACATTTCTGTCCTTTCATCCATCCTTTTATCTCAACATCCTTTCATTCAAATATTCCTTTTCTTTCATTCATTCATTTATTCTCATATTTCTGTCCTTTCATCCATTCATCTTAATATTCCTGTTCTTTTTATCCATTCGTTCTTCCTAATATACTTATCCTTTCATCTATTCATCCTAGCATTCCTGTCCTTTAATCCATTCTTTCATTTCAATATTGCTGTTTGATTGTTTGTCTTTTAAATTGATTAATCGGTCCAACCATATGACTATCCTGATCAAATTGAGATTTGATGAAATGACAGGATTTTCATTGTTTTCAAGTTGGTTACTTTTCATTGGATAATTCATTCATTTTTTCTGCCTTCAAAATAATAAAACATGAACTTTGTGGAAGATATCCTTATCTTTCTATCTAAAAAAGTATTCTAGCAGTTAATTTCCTTCATTGTCCCTGAAAGCATAGAAGCTCAAGAACCCACATTTGAAAATAAAAAAGAGTTCAGGTTGTCTCATTCATCCTTGCTCAGACTAAGGTTTAAAAGGTACCACCCTTTAAAGGGAGGGCCTGTTAACATTACGTCATGGGTGTAATTTGATTTACAGTAAAAAAAACAAAGAATTATTTATATTTCGGAACGTATATTTTGATCATATTTATTAATTTTCAATTTGGATGAAACTCTGAACTTGAATTGGTTTATAACTGGGCGGTAAATTGTTTAGAGTGTTAGTTGAGCTAACGGTCCCACACCTCTCATCTGCCAAACCTGGCAAAATAAACCTTTATACCTTCCAGCCATTCTTCTAGGATTAATATCATTTATTAACTCACCTTTACAGGGACTGTAGATGTTATTTCAAGTGTCTTTCCATTTCAAGAGTTGCAAGATAACAAACTTAAACCCACAAATTTGACTTCATACTTTTATCTGGAAAAACATACTTTCCTTCATTGTTTCTGCAGCTTAAATCCATTTGTCACTTTTATACAGAAACCACTTCCATGCAAATGATCAATTTTCAGCAAGAAATGTTTAGTTTTAAAAGGTGCTGTCACTTTATAAATCAATTGAATTCACTTTAACAAATTCCTAAGAATAAAAAAGATACATTTTTTTTAAGAATTGACTTAATAAAAGAAATTAAATTCCAATAGTAAACATTTGTCCAAAGATTATTTGACTTAAAGGAATTGAGTCTTTGCCACAAACTCTGGTTTTTAAATCCCTATATCTTAGATATTTCAAACAATCAAAGTTTGAAATATCTAAGGTTTACAAAATTTGGTTGTAGATATATAAAAGGTATTAGAAAATTGGGATTTGTTGCAAAGATTCAATTCCTTTACCCCTTTTCTCCTTTATTACGCCCCATCCTCGGGGCCCGGAAATCATACTCGTTTTGGTCTAAAATTTAACATTATTTAAACTTATGGATTTTTTATACTTTCCATTCAAAACGTATATGCTGGCAAAAAAGTAAAAAAGAAAAAAGGCTAACAATAATGTGTAAAAGGCCAAATTTTAATCGAAAGGTCCAGCTTTCTAGAATATTGACTGGTTAGTGGTTCCCCATAAATGATAAAACTTCCAAAAGATTTTCTTCATTTTTTACATTCCTGGCTCCCTTCATTCTCTCTTGACCAAAAGAAATCCCAATTGAAAGATTATTTCCGAGGTGTCATCAAATTATAAGATCATTAAATAACAAATATTTTTTAATTTATCCGTAAAAATGGCAGACCACATCTAAGAAATCTCAAAACAAGATTTATTTTTAAAATCATACGATCACAAAAATACGTAGATGAGATTAAAGATGACATAAAATTCCCCTGTTTATTGGGATACTGCCCCTTGTAGATTGTAGAACGTATATCCATAAATTTGTATAAACCAGTCAAGCGTCAAGAGAAGACGTTTGGACATATTTAACAAGACATATGCATAGAATTATTTTAGAAACTTCACGCTTAGTATGTTTTTTTTACAGTGGTAGTATGATTATATCAATACAATGAAGACAACTTTCTTCTTAACATCATAGATACGTATAAACATAAACATAGATACATATAAACATAAAAGTTAAATTTATGAAAGCTTCTCTTTGATTACTTTTAAATTTGTAATTCGAAAAAAACTTGTTAACAATCAAAACTTAAATAACAAAATCATCTTCATTGTATTGATTTAACTGCCAAACACGTAGTACAAGTTTTCCGATAGAGGGGGTTTGATGTTATTTTATTTAAGCTTTTTTCACGATACCTTATTCACTATATTCCTCACGTGAAACTAACTAGATCTTAGTATGTTCAGCCTGTATCCAACCTAAAACTGTCAAGATGTAATCTGTGAATGAAAGACCACCATCAAGATTGAACTGAACCGTCATATATCTTTACAATACGAAAATGGATTAAAGTTGGTTCGAAAGTAAAGGTTCACTGATCAGAAAACCGGGATATTTAAATCAGCGTGCACTGCTGTAAAAGTGAATAAAAAGAGATTTTTACTTAATTAAACAAGTACCGAAGCTTGTTAAAGAACAAGTATACATTGTGTTAACCTATAAAGTACTATAATTATGACAGTTAATGGTTTATCATGTTCAAGCTTTGGTTTTATCACCAGTTAGAATTGCATAAAGAATTAAACAAAAAGGCTTTGATGTAAAAAGCAAACGAAATCCNACTTATATTTAAAAGCGCCCCCACCCCCGCCTCCCCCTGCTTATTTTATCTCAATATAGGTGATTGAGTTACAAGATATGTCTACATATATGAACTTATACTTAAAAGCGCCCCCCATCCCCGCCTCCCCCTGCTTATTTTATCTCAATATAGGTGATTGAGTTACAAGATATGGTCTACACATATGAACTTGTATGTTAAAATGGTTCCCAATCTATAGTTTTTCAATCTAGTGTTTCATCTAGTCTGTGGAGAACCCATCTATTCTGATTGAAACCTGGAGATTGTATGGAGGAACTGCACGCAAACATATTGATGCCACATAGATCCAGATGCTAGAAATAGTTGAATAAATCCTGTGTTGTAGCCCTAGTTCATTATCGAGCCCAGGGGGCGCGTATAGGATTTTATCCAGGGTGTAGTATACAAATTAACTGTGTTAAAACTTTGCGATTCAGGTCCAACTTATTTAGTAGCCCCTCATTGTGAAAATAGTAACAATTGCAACCTCCTGTGATTATATTAATTTAGGTAGGTTAAGATAGATGGACAGTAACGGGTGGTTTCTCTATTTTAATTTCTGCTATGCCATTTATTCAATAACGTACGTTTCAAATTTTTACAGTTTACCACTATCAAGTTTAAAAGAGGGTTTGTGGCGAGTAGTCAGTTTATTTTTTAATTGAATTAATGTAAAACAAATGTGATTTCAGCCTTTAAGCTTCAATTTTTAACTTATATTGGATGAGAGATTTCTTTCTTTTCTATTTAAAATTGAACAAAGAAGATGGAATATAATTGTTTTCAGCAGTTTTCAGGTAGAAAAACAAAGATTATCGATAATTAGTTAGAGAGCAAAGTGAAGTGTTGTCAATAGTTTATGTCACACTCTAAATATAGAATAACCATGGGGAGAGATTCTTTTACATTTTGAATTTTTGAAAAAGCAAAAAATTTGTATTTACTTTGTTAAATTATGATCGAAAGTCACAGTCACAGTGCATGTTTTAAATCATAACTCAACCTATTGAAGAGAGCTAATGAGAATAACAAATAAAGGAATTGAGTCTTTGCCACAAACTCAAATTTTCTAATGCCAATATCTTTGCAACCTGAAGATGTAAACCTTTGATATTTCCAACTTAGATCATTTGATCTAACAAAATCCATAGTTTGAAATATCTAAGGACTACGTTATTGGTTTGTTAAGATAAAGCGATGAGAAAATCAGAGTTTGTGGCAAAGACTCAATTCCTTTGACCTTCTCCTTCTGTTTAATTCACAGTGATCCCTTCAAGGTTCGAAGAGGAGAGATTATATCTACGCATATGTGTTTAAGGGTCCTGTAAACAGTTTGCTCTGGTGAGTGTTAATCTTGATTTGCTTAGCGTATCTAGAATACTTTATTTTTACACGGTAATATATTTATTTATCTAATCAGCCCCATATACTGCAGGGTCTTCAACAATATCATAGACAAACAGAAAATACATAAAAGATTTAGATGATCGGTAACAAAAAATACAAAAGCCTGGAATTTACACTTTAACTATTTTCTGAAAATGAAACTTGACAAAGCTAAGTTTTCCCCCTAAGCTAAACACCCTATTTATGCAGTCTCTCACTCTTAAAGGGACTATTGTCGAAATTTCAATTTGTTGTCTTGAACTTAAAAAATCTTTTAAAATATTTTACTGCTGCAGATATAATATAGATCCATATGTTATATCAAAATATACGTCTGAAGTTATGAAATTTGTAAATGGCTAAATAAAGACAAATTCTTCATCATTGATCAGAAAACGAAAAGGTACCGTTGTCAATCAGTTATGTCTATCTAAACATGAATGGTCACTTAAAACTACACTACAGTCCCTTTAACCAAATTAGAGGATCAATATCAACCCATTAATTGCACCATGNTTCCTTGCGTCAACCCCATGAGCGTAACTAGCGTCAGTGCGCCGGATGCTGGAGATCTGAACGGTGAATGGCGAGGTATCGTACCGGTTGAAACTGCTTGAGTCGAGAAGATGAACTGGAGATGGGTCAAGACGGTATAAAAGGAGTCTGACCATGAGTTTAGGATCAGTTCTTGTTTAAACCACTATGAAGACAGCAGCACTTGTTCTTGGTGAGATACAGTTTGAAAAACACAGTCGAGTTCGAAAAGAAACTCAAATATTCAAGATTTGAGTCGAATTGGGCGGTTTTTTTTCAAAATAATATTTTTTTTTTCTTATTAATCCATTAAAGTCTTTATGTGGTGTCGTTCTTCATGGAAATGTGTGAATTGAGGGTTATATGATAATACTTTAAGTCAAAATATGAAAATTTTTCTTTAAAACAAATCATTGTTAGTCCTACAGCCTTTACTATTAAAAAAGTAAGAAATACCAACTTTATAAAGTTGAAATTGATGTTTTTTAATCTTTAATTTCTTATTATTTATTATTCATAGTTTTTCATATTTAAAATATTTTGTTATTTTTTATTTTTCCTTTCTTGTTGCTTTTTTGCTTTTTTTTTTTTTTTTTTTTTTTTTAACATGTCTTTCATCATTAATTATTTTGTTCTCAGGCCCATATTTTCCCCTTTTTTATTTTTTCATTTTTCTTCCAATCTCTTCTTTTTATTTTTCATTCTTAAATATTGATTACATAGGAAATGGGGTTTTGCAGCAAACAATAATTTGAATCCCCATATCTGAGCAACTTAATGTCGTAGCCCTTTTTTATTTCAAATGATGAACTCTGAGTAAATAAAATTTTAAATTGTTTGTTTGTGGCAAAAAAACTCTTATTTTTTTACTCTTCGTTCTTTTATCCTCTAAATCTTTATTTGCTCCTTCTCTTTTTTTCGTTTCCTTTCCTTTCTTATTAATCTTCCTCCTAAATAAAACAATTTGCCCGCCATCTTTTGCTCTTCATTTCTTTTTTCCTTTTATCTTCTTTTTGATTTATTCTAATATCCTTCATTCTTCATCCTTTATATTTTACAAGGGATTAATATCTCGACGCAAAGTATAATTTTTTATCCTTTTTCGTCACAACCTGATAATACGAACCTTTGATATTCAAACTTTGACAAATAATCTACCATAATATATAGTTTGAAATATGTTCCATTTGGATTTGGATATTAGAGTTTGAGACGAATAATCATTTCCTTCTTCCTCCTAAATATTCAATTCATCTAACTTTTCTTAAAATCTTTTTTTTAACTTTTAACGATTTAATCCTCCCATACAGTTTCTATTACCCTCCCCCCCCCCATTCTTTTATTTTTTTATGCGTTCTTGTTTACCTTTTATCCATTTTTATATATTCATTAATCTTTAACTTTAACTTAATTCTCCTTTGTGTCGTTCGTTCTTATAATTTTGCATTCTTCTATTTTCTTTAAACTTGACGCATCCCATCTTCATTCATCAAACTATACTGACCATTCTTATTATTCATCCCTGAGGGTATACAATCATCCCACCATCCATCCCAACACATCATCCTGTCATTCATCCCGCTAATCTACTCAGGATAAACACAGATTATATGTTAAACATCATTCTTCAAATCTTCTCAAAACATCAGGAAATATTTTACACGTTGCACGATTCATATTTTACATTTGTTTCAGCCTTTGCTCTTGGAGTCAGCTGTGACGGAGTTCACAACCACAACCATGCTCCCAGAGCTGGACGGCAGCAGGCTCCTCTAGACTCCTATGGAGTGGCTGACCAGGCTAGTTACGGAGATCTCGACGCTGCTGCATCTGATGCTGGAGCAGATCCTCTGGCTATGCTGGCTTCCTCTATCCCCGGAGTACCTGGTGAGGATTACCCAATTTACGCTGAAGTCCCTGAGTCTGGATTCACCTGTGATGGTCAAGTTGATGGAGGTTATTATGCTGACCCCGAGGCTGAATGCCAGGTGTTCCATATCTGCACTGCTGACGGTCAGGGTGGTCTCGGCAAGTACAGTTTCCTCTGCCCTAATGGAACCATCTTCAACCAGAACTACTTCATCTGCGATTGGTGGTTCAACTTCGACTGCTCCGAAGCTGAAGGTCTGTTCTCCAAGAACGACGAGATCGCTGCTGAGCGAGCTGCTCTTGATGCTTCTGCTTCAGATGCCCAAGCTGATTATGCTGCTCCTCCTGTCGCTGCTGCTTTTGACGCTCCCGCTGAGTATTCAGCTCCCCGAGAGGGTCGCCAGAAGTCCGGAAGAGCTGGAAGAAGACAGCAGGGTTAAACCCAACCCGGAGAAATTCCCAGCCATAATCTTATCTCCTAACCCTATTCTAGTCCTGTTACCACGTCCCTCATCCCCATAGATCCTATTCTAGTCAAATCCCTTATCTTAGACCAATCCCCCTACCCCCTCCTCCTATCATTGATCCCTCCCCTCTAATGATTTTGAACGTCGACTTTGCGTTCAAACTCAGTGATTATACATCGTGGAAACGTTTATGTCTCAAATGATTCATAAAAGAAATTTCCCCAATACTACATTTTCAGTTGAATTACAATACATTGCCGGTCACTCCCTTTAAGTTGATTTTAGGATATTGGTTTTACCATTTGCTTTATAACAACTTCAATTTTACAAATCGTCTTCATTTTCCACAGTTGTATTGGTCCCACTATAAGGTACTGTAGTTATCTAGATAAATATATATATACTAGGCTTGTAGGGCGCTTCGCGTCCTCTTTCCTAATGATAAAGGAATCTTTGCAAGAAACTCAAATTTTGTAATCCCTGCATCTTTGCAACCAAAAAAGTTTTTATATTTTAAACTTAGATTATTTGATCTGACATAATTCATAGTTTGACCTAAGGTCTACAATATTGGGTTGCAAAAATATAGGGATTAGAAAATCGGAGTGTGTGGTAGTCATTAACTGTTGCTTTGTTTCAATTATTTTCAAAATTTGGCGGATTTTTCTTTTCGGATTGGCGCATTTTCAAAAAAAATCCTACTATTTTTTAAGAATTGGATACAAAAGAACAAGCAAACAAACAAAATATTATATATTTATAGTTACATGAATTTATTCAGAATGAATGGATAATAATATGATGATGATGATCATTCATATTTATTGTTAAAATTACATTGTTGTTATGAAAAACTTTATTTGATTCACGAACAAATTATTTAATGATTTTCTGAATTGAGACAATTTACATGCCAATGTGTGGAGCAGAATCTGATTGCTTTTTGCGACACTTTTCAATATTTTCTATATATCAGACTTAAACAAAGAGAATAAATGCATAGAACGTATTGCATACTGTAAACTTCACACAGGAACAAATAATTAAAATATTGAAAAAAATATTCCACAAAACATAATGTACCGGTTATTCAAGGTTTTTTACTTTTTCGGTGCAATCTAGACTTGGCGGTTTAAACTGATTAATAACTAAATTATTCATTTTGGGAAAATGTCTAATTTCTTTAAATGCAAAGTTCTACGTTAGCTTAACAATGAAGACTGTCGTTGTACTTCCAAGTGACCCATTTGTAAAGTGGAAAGCCCAATTTCCAAGATTACCATTACAAGCTCTGTAATAAAGATTCAAATATTATTTTTTAAATTAACTTTAACTTGCATTTCTGATATTTTCCACAGATTATTACACAGATTATTACACAGATTATTGCACAGATTATTGCACAGATTATTACACAGATTATTGCACAGATTATTANAATTATCAAAAATTAATGCTTTTAACCTTCTCGGATACTAAACAAACACTGATGCATCTATTCTTGTTTACAAATTCCGCCAAAGAGAACTGGTTTCAAAATGTATAAGCAGAGTATACGCAGCTGCAATTAACTTTTCTTCCATAAGTACCATAGAGTAATAGCTTAGCTTAGCTTAGCTCAGATGTACACAACCGACCTCCCTATTAATTAATTAATAGAGCGGTCGGTTGTATACATCACGATATGTGTACGTATCTAACACATGTACACTTGTATATAGAGTGATCGTATTTCATGTGGGGGTTTTATGTAATCGGCAATTTTTTAGATTTTCTTTCTTTATTCAAAGAGCTATAATTCGAGGATGTTCACTGCAAACATTTGACAATTTTCAAATTTGTAGGTTTTCAATTTATTAGCTAAAAGTTCTGTCAAAAATATTAAGTTTCAATGGGCATGCCCATGTACAAATTAGGAACGTTAAATTAAAATGTACACAACTTGAGTATGTGTTGTTTTGAATACATTTTTTTTGACTATTTGACCTTAACGTAACTGATGAAATGTGCCGCATTAATAAGAAATACCTTGAATAATTCCTTTTAAACGTTATTTTTTTATTTCCTTTTAAAGGCAGGGTTACTTGCAATTACACGGTCCTTTTAACCATGTACTGATTGGGGCAATTTTTTTCTAATAAAGGTTGGGGGGAGCGTCCCCGTCCCCCCTCCTATGATTTTGCCCTTAGAGTTGAGATAGGAGTGTGGTGTGATACATGTCCCTAGTCCAACTTTTCAACGCTTACTCATTAAAAAAAAATAGACCTCTAACTTTAATGGTCAGGATGTGAGGGCGGATTTTTAAAAAGCTCAAAAATTATGTCGAACAATTTTTCAAAAATTTTAATTTTTATTTTTAACAAATATTAACATATGACACATGTTATTATTCCCATTTTTCAATGGCTTTTCAAGTATATAAGCCTTATCCCTGTAGTCTACAAGTTTTTAACCTTTTCTGATATTTTTGAAACACTAAACTGCCGTTTGACCGTCCTCCACCATTCCCTATGCATCCAAAAAAAAATTTGGAGCAAATAAAACTATTATGTTGAAAAAGTAAAGAAGTTAAGTTATTTAGAAGAATCCAAAGGGGGAGGGGGTTGGGGGGTTGGAAAACACCTCCCCCCTCCCCAATCGTGATTGGGTTAAAAGAATTGTCAAGTATGAAATAGATATCAATGTTTATAATTTTGAAAAATGACAATTTTCAATTGTAGTTTCTCTACAAAAGTGACCTGCGCATTTCTTTACTGCAGGAAAACATTAACATAATTAAAAACTTGTAAATGTTGAAAAACGACAACATCTTCCATCTTATTAATTGATCAGATAAAGGTTTCAATGGTTTCATTGTCAATCGGGCATTGTCGTCTTTGACATAGAAGGTCACTTGAAATTAAGCGCACATTCCATTTCAGGTTTTTAGTTTTGGGACAGTATCCGGCCCGAGTAATTGTTTAATTTGAAAAGTTTAAGATTCTAGACATGTATCCAGCTCTAGATTATCATGGTTTTATGGGACTTCCTGTAATATCAGTTCCATCTAGAGTTTTAAAGAAACCAAGCAACATTTTTCCTTGAATTTCCAAGGATCATAAATTTGTATAATTATTTTGGCGGAAAGTTTCGCGAGGATTGAATTGAGAATTTATTTTTGTAAAGTGTGCAAAAAGTGCCGTTTGCAGTTTGCAAATGATCTGTCCGCGCAGATAAATGATAAATTGCTAGAATTCCTATAATTTGCAAGTTCTTTGGGTGGAATTCATTTCCCAATAGCCACCTGTGAATTTCAAAATTTAAAATATTGAATTATAATTCTGTCTGTTAGTTTGTATCAAATAAACGTCAAAAAGGCTGAACTGATATGGCCCAAATTTTGTTTGGGGCCTCGCATGACCCCAGGGAAGGTTTATTGATGATCAAAATTAAAAAAATTTGCCCCCAACAAAATTCGATTTTCATTAAATTTTGAAAATCCACAAATCTTTTTTTTTAAATCCACGAACTTTTTTGTTTTTGTTTTACAGTGTACACAAAGAGAAAATGTTCACGATTGAAATAGAAAATGGGCGCGAAGCGCCCCTTAAAGCCTAGTTATAAATATAAACCTAGAAGTCTTAACAAATATAATGTAAAACCCTAGATAGTAAATTATGTATCTAGGTGTAAAATCCTGAAGAAAACTATGTAATCCTCGCAAAATATATAATATACTAGGCTTTTAGGGCGTTTCGCGCCCATCTTCTATTTAAATTGTGAACATGTTCTTTTTGTTTACATTTTANTCGATTTTTAAAATTTAGATCATCCATAACCTTTCCTGGGGTCATGTGATGTTCTACACAAAATTTGGGCCTGATCTGTTTAGCCGTTTTGACGTTTATTGGGTACAAACAAACACCCAAGCTCAATTTATAAATAGATAAATAAATATAAAGTTGTAATATCTGTTTGGAGGTTTGTTTGTTTGTCTATTCATAACTCAGAAACCCCATGACCGATTTGCCTCAAATTTTGATTGGGGGAACTCGGAAGAACCATCGGAATGTTTAAAAATTCTAAGAAGCTTACGGACAAAGCTCATGGTTCCCTAGCTAGTATCTACATGAAACCAAACCAAACTGAATTGCATGTATTCTGTAGTCTGGAAATTAATTCTACCGAGTTTATACCCCATTAACATTTGGAGCAAATCGGTTTAAGTGTTCCTGGGTTATGTACAGGAATTACTAACATCTTAATGTATAAATAGAAGATAGTTGTTTTGTTAATATTTTTTTATATTTCTTCAAATTTGTTATTTTATTACATACTAGCTTGGGAACCCAGCGCTGCCAAGGTTACTAAAATTTACTAACCGCCGTTTACCCGCACTTGAACAATTTTACCGGGAATCTAAATTTTCGCTATTAAAGTCGACCCAATCTTGACTTAAAATCACAAACCCAAGCTAAGAACATTCCCGTGGGTCTCCCGAGTTCTAATCGGTCCAGGGGTTCCTCAGATATCGGACAAACAAACAGACAGACAAACAGAGATTGCAACTTTATATTCAGATTTTAGTTTAAATACCGTGACAAACATTTTCTTTTTGTGAAATCCTTCAGTTTGATTATTAGCATAAATATAGAAATTCTATAGACTACATAGAACTCGTTCCGACATAACAATAATATTTAACTGCAGTGTTAAAAAGTTAATCAACACTATACATTAAAAAAACTTGTTTTTAAGGGACTGTTCATGTAATTTCAATTTTCAAATGGCATTTTAATGTAAAAAAGAGAGACACACCCGATTTACAATGGTATCTTTAAAACCTTTGTCTGACTGAAAATCTTGAAAATATCCTTGATTTTCCTATTAAAGATTGATAAAAGCTCTATAATAATTTATGATGGAAAAAAGACGATACCGCTAATCAGATAAAGGTTTAAAAGTAACTTACAAACGGAGGGTCATTGTAAAATAATTATGTAATTTCCAACCTGATAATTTAAGCTTTGCCAAAGTGAATCTAGCAGAAAAAACTCTCTAAGAATCCAGAATTAAAAAAGCATGTTATTCAAATTTAAATTTTTCTGACATTTTTGCCTGGGTTTTACTTTAAGTCTAATTAAGGTAAATCAAGGTATAAAAAGAATAAAAAGCATGAAAAGTTGGATTTAATTGGATCTGTCAAAACAATGTTTTCAACATGTTAGACTCTATAGGTTTTT
>NW_019396152.1:368682-386772 GCF_000591075.1 Eurytemora carolleeae
CTCCAGTGGAATTATAAACCCCTAGGAAGGATATCTGAATCCCTCCAGTGGAATTATAAACCCCCAGGAAGGATTTCTGAATCCCTCCAGTGGAAACATAAACCCCCTGGAAAGATATCCGAATCCCTCCAGTGGAATTATAAACCACCAGGAAGGATTTCTGAATCCCTCCAGTGGAATTATAATTCCCCTAGATATCTGAATCCTCCAGTGGAATTATAAACCCCTGGAAGGATATCTCAATCCCTCCAGTGGAATTATAAACCCCTAGGAAGGATATCTAAATCCCAGTGGAATTATAAACCCCCTGAGCCCGCGATTTAAAAACTTCGACTCGAGCCGTAATTCCTTAACCCCGACTTTAAGACTCAATCTTTGACCCAACTCTGACGACAGCTTGTGTCACGTAATTGACAGCTGCAAGATCTTCGGCTTGACTTAAGGAGTTATGTCAAATGAAAATAAAACCGACCTTGGTTGATTTTAGTGGAGAATATGGCATAATGTTGATTGTTGATTCATAAAAATCCGGAATGCGCCAATTCCTACCATACCTGCCAAATAGAATATTAAACCCGGTTTTTTTAAACTCAACTCTGTAGAAAATAAAATGCAGCTAATAGCTTAAATCCATAAGCTCAAGCTGTCAATAAGGTCCATTGACAGTTTAGCAAAAATAATTGTTGCCCCCCCCCTCCCCCTATGAGCTCCTAGGGGGGGGGGGGTAAAATTTGAACTGTAAATTAAAAACATTCGGCTTTTTGGATATCAGGCATAAGTATTTAAGCTACTCTAAGGTTCACATACAGTCCAATTATCTTGCAAGTACTACTTTATCCATCATTCAAACAAAAATAGCAGAAAAACATTGTTTCTAAAAAATCGACATTTTATCATACTGTTATGTTAGTAATAATTAGTATTTAAACTAGAGGAAGTAAAACACATTTTTGAAAATGAAAAACTCAACTTAAACTTAAATTCTTTGACATGAAATAAAGGACAAAGGTCCAAACAAATACATACAATTGTAATCTTTCATCATTT
This sequence comes from Eurytemora carolleeae, assembly GCF_000591075.1. Taxonomy (NCBI): domain Eukaryota; kingdom Metazoa; phylum Arthropoda; class Copepoda; order Calanoida; family Temoridae; genus Eurytemora; species Eurytemora carolleeae. The sequence continues at coordinate 369,730 of NW_019396152.1, forward strand.
ATATGTTTGCTATGGCTGGTAAAACAACTGAATCAAATAGGCTTAATTTTAGTGAGGAAACTCCTGATACACTTGGGGATGCCATACGCTAAATAAATTATAAGTTTTTTGTTTTAATTCGATTTTTTAAATTACACGGGCACTTCAGTTGATTATATAAAAAGAAAGATTACAAAACGGCGGTGAAATGACAAAATTAAATTAAATCCAAATTTTAAAAAATGGTCTTTTACTACCTCCAGTCCACGAATTCAAGCCTTTGTGGCTTGGCATTTTAAAATAATGGTTTTACTTCGCTATCCATAATAGCGCCCATGATCAGGCCCGTAACCAGGGGGGGTGCAAGGGTGCAGGTGCACCCCCTTTCTTCTGAAAGGTTTTTTTATGTATATTGTATATGTAAACTGAAAAGTTTCAGACACTAAAATGTAACCCTTAAAAGCTTAAATACACTTGTTAAAAAGGTTAGTCTTGATAGCGTACATTGACAATGTAATAAAGAAAACCATATACCACCGGCCGCACCGTAAACCCAAGCATTGCTTTAAAAAAAAAAAAAATTTCGCCTGCGACAAGCTTCTTTCCACCCCCCCTGGAAAAATCCTGGTTACGGGCCTGCCCATGATCCCATCCCATTAGGATGAATGTGCATTCCAGAAAATTTTTCATTCGGACTTCTGTCATATGGTGGCTCTGGTTCACGTATACAATCTTTTTTAATGCACTGAATGAACCGCAAACTAATTTTTTTTATGTTCTTCACTCTCCAGTTTAAGATTTGAAAAGTGTGAAAGTGAGTTCTAGGGAGGAGCTATACGCTCCCCCCCCTTTCAAGGTCTATAAGGGTGGGGCAAGCTGTCCAACTAGCCCCCCCTGTATACGCGCCTTTGGAATCTGAACATGTTTCGGTTGTAAATTGCACTTTTGTTTACATTAAAACAGGGTGTAAATTGCAGTATTGAGCTGTGCAACTAAGGGTTGTGGGGGGGGGTTAAATATGCAATGTGGGGGTAAAAGAAAATATATTTATTTTACTCGGAGAGGGGGAGGGGTCGACTGAAATCCTGGATCCGCCCGGCCTTGTCTATACATGTCGTATTTATTTGGCATTATTTCATTTAAAGAAACTCCTAATAAATAATTCTACAGAGCGTCCCATATCATATTAGATTATCTCCAATCTTTAACACCAAAATAAACTTTTAATACTCGAAAAACTTATACTTTTCCGCAAGAAAATTCTTATATAAGCCTTATGTTATTTTTCAAAACGATTCATTTTAATGAAATTTTCTAATTAGTCCCGAAAATCGTAATTTAGACCCGTTCTCGGTCTAATATGATGCGGGACACCCTGTATATACCACAGTATTTAAATTCGAACAGGAGTCAGGACTCTCAGGACTCGCAGGACCTGCCCAGTTTGTACCGGCCTGCCAGATAACAGCGTGTACTGACCCGATCCTATGCCCCTCGTCACAACACGGATGGATGATCATATTCTGTACAGTACGTCGCCCTAACTGCAGACTAACATACAACAGGGGTCAATTTTCTTGGCATAGTCCCTTCGGAGGGCTATCTATGACAACTTCCATGACACGTGCAGACTTTTTACAGTACCAGGCATAATCCTAGGCCTGACCGACCCCCATGGCTGCATATACATATGTAATATATCAAACAGATTTGAGTTTCTTAGTTTACTCAAAGGGGTATGGAGGAGGGGATGGGGCGAGTCCATTCTAGAGGCAGAGCCCTCCCCGTTGCTTCGAACTGGTGAATGGGAAAAGGATTCTCATTGGTTGAATAATGTGACGCATTGACCCGTATTTTAGTTTAGTTTATTACTACTAGGTGTCTCTTATGACTTAGCTTTAATTTCTTAAAATAAAAATCTTGGTCTTTGTTAAACAATTTGGATTTATTTTAGGCGTCATTAAACAAAATTAAATGGAAATATTTTCTAAATTCATATTAATACCAGAATTCTTTTGTACAATGTTGGTATGTCAAACAAATAAGGTAATATATTTTGTTGGCAAACAATTTAAATTGCTGAGGTGGGCATCCAAAATTGCATAACTGTCTTTTGGTGGGCTATTGCCCCTTGAATACCACTGATTACGTAAAATTAAACCGAGCTAGTTATAGCATAAATATCTAATTCTCTTACAAGCTCATTAGGTCACTTTATGTTGAAAGAAATTAAATAGAACACTAGACATAATAAGAACTCTCCTTCATAAGCTACAACTGTAAAATCGTTAAGCTACATATTTAAACAAAATAATTTAATGAAATAAACAGAGACGCAACTAGGGCGGCAGCTCTCCCTAGCAACTAAAAGGGGGCACACCCCCCTGCAGAATGTAAAAAAAGAATGGCGAATATGAAAATATTAAGAAAAAAGAACACTAATAATTTTAATTTTTATAGAAATTCTGACTATTTTCTCCTTTTCAATTTCAATTTATTTATTTTCTGTCAAAAAATAAATAACATGTTACTTGTTATGGGTATAACAAAACATGACATTTAAGCTGATACTCTCGGTCTCACAGGACTTTGCAGGCTACACAATAAGTAAAGAGGTATAGCCCCTCTATATATAAAGTGGACAAAAAGGACTACATATAGTGGATGAATAACAAAAATTGATACTGACTATAATAATGGACTTTATATACTCAATACTCATTGTGATTTGTAAATATAATTAAACCTGAGCCTAACTGACGCTAAGAAACAGATAAAAAGATATTCTTTTAAAATGGGGAAAATAAGACACTAAAACTCAGAAGAACAGACAATTTGATTTGCGCTTCGTGCACACATTCAAAGAAATGTAAAACTGATTGTTTTCAGGAAGAATGAATTTATTAAAATTTCTTATTATTCTATGCGAATAGTATATGACATGAAATGGGTTATTTAAAAAAAAATATAACATGAAATAATTTCAAAATTGAAGAGCAAAATATCGATTAGAATAATTAATTAGAGAATAATTACAATAATAATAGATTTCTTTGAAATGTCTAGTTACCAGGTGCGCAACTAAGGGGGGGGAAAGCCCCATCCTTAAGAAGGCTGGCCCCCACTGGCCCTGTTGGGGGGCCGGGGTATGAAGTCGTTATCAGGAGTCCATATAGTTCCAAGAAGTTCCAACAAAAAAATAACCCTTAGTTTAAAAACAAAATGCTCATTTATATATTTTAAATGCTAGTAGATAAAAAATTTTACCCCAAAATAAAGATTTAAGATTTCCCATACACAAAATTGCCCATACTGAAAATGCCCCCCAAAAATAAAATTTTCCTGAAAAACGAAGATTTAAGATTTCCCCCCACTGAAAACATTGCCACCAAAAAAAAATTTGCCCCTGAAATATAGTTTAAGATTTTTCCCAAACTGAATGAATGCCCCCAAATATTAAAATTTTCCCCAAAAATTTCCTGCATTGGTAATGTAGTTTTTTATGGTTAATACACATTTTTCTTGCCTTCCCCCTCCTATAAATGTATTGGGGTGGGGGTGGGGGAATAAATTTCCACTACGCGCGAAATATTTGCCCTTTGCCATATATTGCTGAATACCTAGATGCGCGCCAGGAAATAAAAATCGAATACTGAAAAATTATTTAGATTTACTTTTCCAATAATCAAATTCACTTTGAACTCTTGACAATGCTTCAAGATACATATTCTTGTTCTCTTCAGCAGTTATATAATCTTCGTCTTTATAGATATATTCGACAGAAAATTTATGGGTTTGGAATTTTTTCGTTTAATTCATTTTCGGAATCCTCTCCCTGATTAACACAATTTAATACTTACACTTAATTTCAATTTACACAGCTGGACCATATTCGGAAATATATCGGGAAATCCGGATCCGGCTATATTTAAACTTTTTTAACCTAAATTTATGCGGCTATTTAGTCAATATTTTTGTCTGAAAAAAGGGTCGTTCTCTAAAATACTTAACAATCCCTTTAAACTCAACATTAACAAGGTGAACGATCCCTTTCAACAGAATCTCCTACCAGAGATTTACTTTTTTCAATTCTACTATAGGGTGTCCCACGAAACAAAACAGTTGGTAAGTAGTTTTAAATGTCGTCTTCTAAACTATTCACCAACTGTCTTGTTTTGTGGGGCACCCTGAATATCTGACATAAAAACTGTACGGTAAATTCATTTATAATATTATCATTAATAATAATTTTAAAACATATATTTCTTCCAACAAAAACATGTTACAAAATATGTTTTATATTATATTTTCAATATTTAATATTTAACATAAACACCAAAAAGGTTGAGATTACATTTAAATACAAATATAGTTAAAAATAAAATTGCAAGCATATTGGTTGTTTTTAGAACTTAGCAGATCTAAGTAAACATGGCAATCTATCTATCTATCTATCTATCTATCTATCTATCTGTCTGTCTATCTATCTATCTATCTACAAAAGGAAACCATAGGATGAGTAAGGAGAGATCAGTGTGAGATTAAATCAGAATTTTGACAAAGGTTTAGTTTGACCAAGACAGGACAAATAGTCCTTCTATTCAATCCTTAATATGAACATACTATTCCTACGGAGGGGGGAGAGGGGGGGGGGATATTCATTCCCCAGTTAGACGGACACCAGGGAGATATTCATTCCCCAGTAAGAGGGACACCAGGTAGATATTCATTCCCCAGTTAGAGAGACACCAGGGAGATATTCATTCCCCAGTAAGAGGGACACCAGGGAGTTATTCATTCCCCAGTTAGAGGGACACCAGGGATATATTCATTCCCCAGTTAGAGGGACACCAGGGAGATATTCATTCCCCAGGTAGAGGGACACCAGGGTGATATTCATTCCCCAGTTAGAGGGACACCAGAGAGATATTCATTCCCCAGTTAGAGGAACACCAGGGGGATAATCATTCCCCAGGTAGAGGGACACCAGGGAGATATTCATTCCCCAGTTAGAGGGACACCAGGGAGATATTCATTCCCTAGTTAGAGGGACACCAGGGAGATATTCATTCCCCAGGTAGAGGGACACCAGGGAGATATTCATTCCCCAGGAAGAGGGACACCAGGGAGATATTCATTCCCCAGGTAGAGGGACACCAGGGAGATATTCATTCCCCGAGTTAGAGGGACACCAGGGGGATAATCATTCCCCAGGTAGAGGGACACCAGGGAGATATTTATTTTCCAGTTAGAGGGACACCAGGGAGATATTCATTCCCCAGTTAGAGAACACTAGGGAGATATTCATTTCCTAGTTAGAGGGACACCAGGGATATTTTCATTCCCCAGTTAGAGGGACACCAGGGAGATATTCATTCCCCAGATAGAGGGACACCAGGGAGATATGCATTCCTCAGTAAGAGGGACACCAGGGAGATATTCATTCCCCAGTAAGAGGGACACCAGGGAGATATTCATTCCCCAGTTAGATAAATAAATATAAAGTTGTAATATCTGTTTGAGGGTTTGTTTGTTTGTCTATTCATAACTCAGAAACCCAATGACCGATTTGCCTCAAATTTTGATTGGGGGAACTCGGAAGAACCATCGGAATGGTTAAAAATTCTAAGTAGGTTGACTTTTATAGAGAAAGTTAAGCTTACAGACAAAGCTCATGGTTCCCTAGCTAGCATCTACATAAAACAAAACCAAATTGAATTGCATGTAATATGTATACACTACTAGATGAAATTTATGTAGCCCTTCTTTAAATTTGGTGGTTTAATGCTAGCTTGGGAAACCTGCTATGCCTGGAAATGAATTCTACCGAGTTTATACCCCATTAACATTTGGAGCAAATCGGTTTAAGTGTTCCTGGGTTATGTACAGGAATTACTAACATCCTAATGTATAAATAGAAGATAGTTGTTTTGTTAATATTTTCTTATATTTCTTCAAATTTGTTATTTTATTACATACTAGCTTGGGAACCCAGCGCTGCCCAGGTTACTAAAATTTACTAACCACCGTTTACCCGCACTTGAACAATTTTACCGGGAATCTAAATTTTCGCTATTAAAGTCGACCAAATCTTGACTTAAAATCACAAACCCAAGCTAAAAACATTCCCGTGGGTCTCCCGAGTTCTAATCGGTCCAGGGGTTCCTCAGATATCGGACAAACAAACAAACAGACAGACAAACAGAGATTGCAACTTAATATTAAGATTTTAGTTTAAATACCGTGACTAACATTTTCTATTTGTAAAATCCTTCAGTTTGATAATAAGCATAAATATAGAAATTCTAAACTAGAACTCGTTCCGACATAACAATAATTTTTAACTGTGTTAAAAAAATAAGCAACGTATATATTTAAAAACTTGTCTTAAAGAGACTGTTCACGTAGTTTCAAATGGCATTTTATTGTAAAAAAAGAGAGGCACGCCCGATGTATCTTTAAAACCTTTGTCTGACTGAAAATATTGAAAATATCCTTGATTTTCTTTCTAAAAATTGATAAAAGCTCTATAATAGTTTATGATGGAAAAAAGACGAAACCGCTTATCAGATAAAGGTTTAATAGTAACTTACAAACGGAGGGTCATTGTAAAATAAAATATATATTATTTTACAACCTCCTTGGAATCGTCTATTTGTGAAAGTAATAAAGTGAATGATAAATTCCAGAAATTAACCAAGAGCAATTTAAGGTAGTATAATTGATAAAGGAAAGGAAGATACAAAGAAACAGTAAAAGAGGAAAGCATTTGAGAAAATATTTATATAACGTGGCAAATTCCAGGAAGTATTCAAAAATCATTGTATATTCAGGAAGAATCAAAGAAATTATTGTAAAGGGAAAATGAGAGACCACGAGAAGCAAGAAATCATCTTTAAACCGAGGTTCCGTGTTCGGAAAAGTGTGTGTTCCTTGCTAACACTATGGATGTTGCATGAGAACAATTCATTCATTTTAAACAAAAATGGTTGTCTTGTTATTGATGCACTTAAACAATTATGCTTTAAGGTATAGTAGAGCAGAAAACAGGTTTTATAAAACTTGTTGATGGCGAGGATGAGTGTTGAGGAGGAGGTGAGAAAGAGTGCAGTTTTGGCAAATGTGCATCTTTACTCGGTATAAAGGTCCGACCGCGCGGGAATCTTCTCAATTGAGTTTAACCATGCATTCCAGCACCATCTATTCAGCAATCCTTCTTGGTATGCATCAACAAACTTAATATATAGTGTACAATTTAGATTAAATTACATCAACTTGAACATGTGGTAAGGGAGCAGTAAAAAAAATGATCATATATCTGAACTGTTATAAAATATATTTTTGTTCCATGGAAATTTTTGTGAATCATTTTAAAGCAGTTTTACCATTGTTTAAGCTTCCATATTTATGAATATGATCATCAAATTGTTAATTATTGATGTTTAAGGTTTGAGCTTAACAACTACTGTTGAAGCCCAGAGACGAGGTGGAAGGCGTCCCCAGACTCCAAGGAGAGGTAGACAGGAAGGTGCTGCTGCAGGCTATGCTGCCCCTAGTGATGTACCAGTATATGGAGCTGCTAGTGATGCTGTCCCTGTCTATGATGCTGCAGCTGGAGATGATGCTCTCTCTGCCCTAACCAGTAATATCCCCGGTGTACCTGGAGAAGATTACCCAATCTACGCTGAAGTTCCTGAGACCAGTTTCACCTGTGATGGTCAAGTTGACGGTGGTTATTATGCTGACCCTGAAGCTGAATGTCAGGCTTTCCATATTTGCACTGCTGACGGCCAAGGTGGACTTGCCAAGTACAGTTTCCTCTGCCCCAACGGAACAATTCTCAACCAGAACTACTTCATCTGTGATTGGTGGTTTAACTTCGACTGCTCCGAAGCTGAAGCTCTTGCTGCTGAAAAGAATGCTGAACTTGCTGCTGCTAGAGAGGAAGCATCTGCTTCTTCAGATCAAGCTGCTTATTCCTCACCTCTTGATGATGCTTACACTGCCGGAGCTGCTGGAGGGCTTGCAGCTTATGAAGCTGCTGAAAGAGCAGCCAGAAAGCTTGGATCCGGAAGGAACAACCGAAGACAAGGAGGAAACAGGTCCGGAAACCGCGGTTAATTCTGCTGCCGGTGAAACTGAAGAAGAATACCTGCTGAACCCTATTATGGTCTAGTCATTCAACATTATTATTTATCTATTTATTATTCCATTTATATTAAACCCCGTAAATAAAATATTGCCCACATTCAATATGCTCACTCAACCTCGTAACTTGTTTAGAATCACGAAACCTCAAACAGTTAAATGCCATTTATATCTTTTAAAAACAATGGATAAAATTACATGTTAATATGGGGGCATTCCTTCACAATTAACAGATATACAGCCTACAGTGCAGGGGCTGATACAGGATTTAAGTGAGGAAGGGGGGGGGCAAGATTTTTTAGGAACCAAAAAAAAATAATAATTAGGAACAAAAAATCGTGCCGCAGGCAAAAAATTTTTTTGACTTAAAAGACTCAAAAAGAGTCAAAATTAATCCCTAAAGACTAAAAAACTAGATTTTTAACTTCTAGGAACAAAATTAAAGGATTAGAACAGGAATTTAGAAACAATTAAAAGATTGTTCAGGAATTAGGAACAAAAATAAAGGATTAGGACAGGAATTTAGGAACAATTAAAAAATTGTTCAGGAATTAGGAACAAAATAAAAGGATTCGGACAGGGATTTAGGAACAATAAAAAGATTGTTCAGGAATTAGGAACAAAATTATTGGATTAGGACAGGGATTTAGGAACAATAAAAAGATTGTTCAGGAATTAGGAACAAAAATATAGGAGTAGGACAGGGATTTAAGGTGGGTCGGGCACAGTATTAGGAACAGGAACAATAATAGGAACATTAGCAATTTAAGAACAAAAAGAAATTACTAGTTATACTTAAATGCATGAAAATTAGGAACAATATTACAATTTTGATAAATGAGTATTCATTAAGTAACATTAATAGATATGAACAATATTATAACTTAAGTCTACTTTCTTACAAATTTCTAATTCTAAATTTATCGTTAACAATAACATTTTCTTGTTGTCGTTGATTTTTAAATTAAACTGAGTTGAAAAGAAAGTCAAGATTTCCATTAAATAAAAAATCAAATAGCTTGAAATTGAAAAACACATACGATTTATCAAATTGGGAACATTTTTTGCCTCGAAATCTCAGGGGTAGCCCCTCCCTGAATCTGTCAGGGGGGGCGAATGTTCCCCGCCCCCCCCTGTATCCGCCCCTGCTACAGTGTGTTCCAGTAAACATGATAATTTCTAGAAACTCTTGAGACTCACATGTTATCATCTTGAATTATTTATTCATCTCTAACTCAAATATTACAAGCATTATTCTATCATGAAATTCCCTTGGTCCAGGAATTTCCAAAATGTGGTCTGTCATCTTTTTAATAGTTTCAAAAGCGAAGGAACACAATGGGTTTCGTTCAGAATAAAATGTTTAGTTAAGATCAAAATCGATTAAACGACCAATATCATTGCAATTTTTAGAATACATAAAGTTTAGAACATTTAGAGTACATTTCGTGCTTCCTTTTTTTTTGATACACACTGTCATTAGGTAGTTAAAAGACGAGCTTCAAGTTGTCCCTCAAATCTCATATGCACTACTAGCTTAGGAACCCAGCTTTGCCAGGAAAATAAATTTTCCTCATGAAAGCCAACCCACTCAACTATGATTTTTTGGACGAAACGACGAAGAACATTCCCGCGGCTCTACGGAGTTCCCCCAATCAAAATTTGAGGCAAATCGGTTACGGGGTGCATGAGTCAAGATCTAATTTCCAATATATCATCTGTCCTACAAATCAACTGTCATACATATGAATTGTTGTACATATCCTACATATCAACTGTCATACATATGAATTGTTGTACATATCAACTGTCCTACATATCCTTTGACATAAAAATAAATTTTTTCTGCATATCATCTATCCTACATATCAACTGTCCTACACGCAATTAAACTAAGTAGCACTGTTCTTCATTTCAAGTGTTCTATCAGTCCTGAAAATTATGTGACCTACTTATCATCTGTCCTACATATCAATTGTTCTGTACTTATTAGTTGTCCTAGAGAGAGTAGTAATCTTTGTTTGTTTGTTTGTATACATGATCACAGCGCATAAATCTTTTAACCGATTTGCCTCAAATTTAGATTATGGAACTCGGTAGAACCAAAGGAATTTTCTTTGTATGGTTATCAAAATTTTAGCCGAGTGGGCTTACCGTTGTGAGAAAACTCCAGGCAAAGCTGAGTTCCCAAGCTAGCATACAGATAGTGATCAAGGTTGATTCAATCCGATAATAGCCCCTTTCATTGTTCGCGAACACTCCCTTTAAAGCGTAAACATCTGATGATGCTTTAAAGACAGTGTTCCTTCAAAGAGGAACAATCGATAATTAAAGAAATTCACAATTCTTAACAGAATTAGTGCAAGATGGGGTTTCTTAACAATTAAAATTACTTCAAATCTTTTATTAGGATAATAATAATTAGTATAGGTCCCATGACTCCTCAATTTGATTTTGATACATCAAACTCACGTGGAACACGTACAGGCTCTATTGGAATAAGCTTTGTTTTCGGTTTTCATGTGACGCTAATGTTTAAAACATTGTGATCAACAAAAGTAAAACTTTAAATTTTATGAATGAAAAAAGAGAGAATGCTAACTAAGTACTAAATCAAGGACTAGATTTACTCTTCAGCTGAGGAGAAGTGGTCCATTTTCAGCTACTTGTTTAATCCTGTTCTCCAGGCATTAATTAAACTTGGTCTCTGGTTATATAAACCAGTTTGTCCTCTACCCCTTTACATATTCACGTACAAATCCTTTAATAGGACAGTTAGCGTAATTTCAATAGGCCCTTAAGGACAATTCGCAATTCACAACGGTGCCCTTGAAACCTTTATCTTATCAATAATCTGGAAGATATGGTCGTTCTTCGAGGCTTAAAATTTTTTAATTCTAAAAATAATAATGTATTTCCTGCAGTATAATTGCGCAAGTCACTTTTAGGGAATCCACATTTGAAAATAATTAGTTTTCAAAATTACTAACATTGATATCTAATTCATACTTGATCAGACAAAGCTTTTAATGGTACCGTTGAGAACCGAGTAGCATTCATTGATGGATCACATGAAATTACGCTTACAGTCCGTTTAAGGAGTGATAGTCTGAAACCAGGATATATATTTACATTTGTTTAATAGGATCTGAATTCTAGGTTTTGCTGAGCTGTAGCTTTGACTAGAACTAGAACCATACATTAATTCTTTTCATCTTCTGCTCATACTGTCATGCAATACTATCATCCGTACACCCTTACTCATTTACTCATCCATACACCCTCACTTATTTACTCATCCATACACACTTACTCATTTACTCATCTATACATCCTTACTCATTCACTCATCCATACACCTTTACTCATCCTCTCATCCATACACCCTTACTCATTTACTCATCTATGCATCCTTACTCATTTACTCATCCATACACCCTCACTCATTCACTCATCCATACACCTTTACTCATCCTCTCATCCATACACCCTTACTCATTTACTCATCCATACACCCTTACTTATTTACTCATCCATACACCCTCACTCATTTACTCATCCATACATTCTTACTCATTTACTCATCCATACACCCTTACTCATTTACTCATCCATACATCCTTACTTATTTACTCATCCATACACCCTTACTCATTCACTCATCCATACACCCTTACTCATTTACTCATCCAAACACCCTTACTCATTCACTCATCCACCCTCACTCATTTACTCATCCATACACCCTTACTCATTACTCATCCATACATCCTTACTCATTTACTAATCCATACACCCTTACTCATTTACTCATCCATACACCCTTACTCATTTAGCTCATCCATGCATCCTTACTCATTTACTAATCCATACACCCTTACTCATTTACTCATCCTTACACCCTTACTCATTTACTCATCCATACATTCTTACTCATTTACTAATCCATACAACCTCACTCATTTACTCATCCATACACCCTCACTCATTCACTTATCCATACACCCTTACTCATTTACCCATCCAAACACCCTTACTCATTCACTCATCCATAAACCCTCACTCATTTACTCATTCATACACTTTTACTCATTTACTCATCCATACATCCCTACACTCCATTCCTGATCCTGAATTACTATATATTCACTCCATTCCTGTATTCCCGATTACTGTACATTATATAAATTCCATTCCTGTATTCCCAATTACTATTCATATACTCCATTCCTGTGTTCCCAATTTCTATTTATGGAATCCGTTCCTGTATTCCCAATTACTATTCATACACTCCCTTCCTGTATTCCCAATTACTATATATTAATTTAATTTAATTTAATTTACTTATTATTTACTTCATTCCTGTATTCTCAATTACTATTTATAAAATCCATTTGTGTATTTCAAATCACTGTTTATAAACTCCATTCCTGGATTCCTAATTACTATACAATCTATTCTTGTATTCCCAATTACTATTTATACACTCCATTCCTGGATTCCTAATTACTATACAATCTATTCCTACTTTCCCAATTACTATCTATACACTCCATTTCTGTATTTCTAATTACTATATAATCTATTCCTATATTCCCAATTACTATTTATAAACTCCATTCCTGTATTCATAATTACTATACAATCTATTCCTATATTCCCAATTACTATTTATAAACTCCATTCCTGTATTCCTAATTACTATACAATCTATTCCTGTATTCCCAATTACTATTTATACCCTCCATTTCTGTATTTCTAATTACTATACAATCTATTTCTGTATTCCCAATTACTATTTATAAACTCCATTCCAGTATTCCTAATTACTATACAATCTATTCCTGTATTTCCAATTACTATTTATACACTCCATTCCTATATTCCTAATTACTATACAATCTATTCCTGTATTCCCAATAACTATTTATAAACTCCATTCCAGTATTCCTAATTACTATACAATCTATTCCTGTATTCCCAGTTACTCATTATAAACTCCCTTCTTGTATTCACTCAATAATTATACAATTTCTGTATCGCCTTACATCTGTGTCAGTAGACATGGAGAGAGATATAAGCTTAGGTCAGCAACTTTTATTCTAAAGATGGGTCAACTCGATCTCTCTAGTTTGTGTTGAACACTTAACACATGTGCAACATATGCAGTCGGTTACTGCAATTCTAGATCTTAACATATTTTTCATTGTTTACTAAAGAAAAGTTTTTTTTGGCCTTTCGCAGAGCTAAAATAGGTTTGACAATTTAAAACGAGTCCGCACAAAAAAATGGAAATGGTTTAAAATAAAAATAAAAAAACATGTATAATGCATGAATAGAAAGTTATTACTTTCAATGTAAATCTATTTTTTATAATCTTGTAAACGGCTTTCAAAGCAGGCTCATATAAAGATAAGGTTTAAGGCTTATCGCAATTGAAAAATTTTGCTTTGGAAAAAATACTGACAATTACGGTTATAGAAAATTCACTGATTTAATCAGAAAAATTTGTAAGTCTAGTGTAATTGAATGTGTTTTTCATGTCACTTACTGTTTTATATATATTTACATATTCATTTTGATGGTAAGATGTGTGTGCCATCTATTAATACAAAAAATAAAGATCGTTGCAAAACTATTTTTCATCTATAGATTTTATAGTGAAAATATTTAAAATTTGCATATAGTATTCATTTGGCGGAACATATTCATATTCTTATATTTGCAGTTTATAACGACGTAAACATTTAGTGTTTGCAAATTTCGGCAGTACATTTCATATTTCTGATGAAATTTTACAGATATACAGGGTAGCCCACAAATGATAAGACTGTAAGGACGACAAAAACTCATCCAATCCAACGATTTAAATTTTTTAAATCTTAAATGAGACGTTATGGGTTATTTAATGATTTGGCAAAGAAAAAAGAAGTTTTTAGTTGCAGGGAATCATAAATATAAGGAACCTAATCTCTCATCTGTTGTGGGTAACCCTGTATAACAGAACGAGCTAAACTCTCATCTGTTGTAGGTGTCTATCTAATCTTAATCCATTTAATACAACAGTTCCACTATCAGTTCAGAAATTTATCCATCTAACTTTAATCCATTTAATTTAATAGTTCCACTATCAGTTAAGAAATTAATCTATCTAACCTTAATCCATTTAATTCAATAGTTACACTATCAGTTAAGAAATTTATCTATCTAATCTTAATCCATTTAATTCAATAGTTACACTATTAGTTTAGAAATTTATCCATCTAACCTTAATCCATTTAATTCAATAGTTACACTATTAGTTTAAAAATTTATCTATCTAACCTAAATCCATTTAATTCAATAGTTACACTATTAGTTTAGAAATTTATCCATCTAACCTTAATCCATTCAATTCAATAGTTACATTATCAGTTAAGATATGAATCTATCTAATCTTAATCCATTTTATTCGATAGTTACACTATTAGTTTAGAAATTTATCCATCTAAACTTAATCCATTTAATTCAATAGTTACACTATTAGTTTAGAAATTTATCCATCTAACCTTAATCCATTTAATTCAATAGTTACACTTTTAGTTTATAAATTTATCCATCTAACCTTAATCCATCTAATTCAATAGATACACTATTAGTTTAGAAATTTATCCATCTAACCTTAATCCATTTAATTCAATAGTTAAACTATCAGTTAAGAAATGAATCTATCTAATCTTAATCCATTTTATTCAATAGTTCCACTATTAGTCAAGCTGAATTGCAAATAAGAAAAATAAAGTAAATTGCATTTAAAAGATTAAAAACTATTATGTTTTCAATCATATTTCACCTATTGAAGAGCTATTGAGAAGAACAAAAATGTTTTGAATTTCACAAAAAATGATTTTTTCATTTAAGGAAATCAAATCTAGAGGAGCTAGATGGCGTAAAGTCGTACTAGTGATGATAATTTCAATTTATTAATTTTTCTCATATTTTCCCGCGTACAATTTTGTACAGAACAGAACAGTACAGTACAGTACAGTACAGTACAGTAAAATAGAGTTAGTACATGTGCATTGTGCATACAGTTTTCTTGATTTTTAGAGAAATTTCAACAAAAATGGAGGATAAGCTTTGTTTCTTCTGTCACTGTGTTCCAGATGGTCTATGTGAGTGTGGGCTAGCGTACTGCAATTTACACAAACAAATACATAAACCAGGAGACTATTGTTTTCCATTCAAGGTAAGTTATCCAAGAAAGAATACAATAAACGTACCGGCGCGGCACGACCTCATAGCGACACATAAAATTGTACAGTACTAATTTTTTCTTTTACCTGTTTGCCCATATAAATCTTCCTCTTTAAAGTTTATGTATAATACATGCGACGGTTTGGATAGACCTTTGATTTAAAATAAAGTAAAAAAAACAGTGAAAAAATACCAAAAAATGTTCGTATAGCATAGCAATTAAAACTAAATCTTGTTCATATTGAATTTTAAGAAAGCAGAATAAGAAATGTGCGTTTAACAAAGTTTAAGGTCAAAAGTTGAATTTCTAATAAATATAAAAATGATCTCGAAGGTGTCTGAAAGGGAAGGAGTAGGACGATTTCTTGTTGCAACTAGAGATATTCGTCCACTTGAACTCGTCCTTTGGGATAAGGTATAGCAGATATAATTATTTTCCATCTTTAAAGAGACTGTTGACGTAATTTCAAGCAACCTTCCCTTTGTAAAGTTTCATGAAATATTTAATTAGTAAACTTGAGCCGGAAACTCTTGTATTGTGGATATCGAGATCAATGCTTGATCTCCTCTTTTTGTTGATCTGCAGATTAATTTAATTAATGTCTAAAATTTCAACAATCAGAGTGCCGTTTGCAGAAACAGAACAGCCAATCAGAAGCGGGTAACTTTGCGCACAAACAATTTACAAACTTTCCCATACTCTCATTGGATTAATTAGAAAAAAATGTCCTCAGTGAATATTGAGATTCGGCAATCATGGTAAAGGGTATTCAATACGAAGGTTCCCTGCTCTGTACATAAAGTTATCTCTATTCCAGGCAGCTGTTGTTGGTCCTGGCCCGGAAACATTACCAGTGTGTGTACAGTGCTTAGGAATCCATTACAATTGTACTACTCCTTTTTTTGCAGAGTTCTTCATTTTCAAAAATGTCTTATACTATCTCTAGTAAAAATACTAAAATAACATATAATAAAATGTAGATTTTTTAAAAACATGTTTTTTTTCTGCTAGTTTTGTTTGAGCTCCTATGGGGGGGGGGCGCTAAACATTTTTTGGCCACCCCCTAGATTTATTTCTGTATACGCCCTTGATTTCTTTTTTTTGTAATACACTGTTGTCTAAACTGTGTGTCATCTATTCAGTTGGGCAAATTTCATTATGTCGCCATGCCTTAATTTTACATTGCTGAAAATCGTTCCTTTAAACTCTCAACTTTGTGTTGGATATTGTTAGATCAAAGTGAACATACAAACTTTATATTTTTTATAACATTCTATTTCTATCTGTAGTCATTTAAACTTTTTATTCTTTTGATTTTTGGTATATAACTGTCTGGATTTTCTTAGTCCGGTTAACCCCTGACCATGTTCTCTGCTCTTCCTGTAATTTACCCCTTTGCGGGTAAGTAGCAAATAAGCATTTCTCAGTCAGGAGAAATTATTGAGCATTGCTAGATTTCTTCTTTGAAGAACATTTGCCATGTTTTAATAATTCAATTTTAAAATCAACATTTATTGTTTTGGATTCCTTGTTTTTTTTGTTCACAAAAAAATTCTTTAAAAATGTTCACTTTTTAAAACATTTTTAAATTTATTTTAGGGCAGAATGTATGAATAAGAAAGAACATAATGATGAGTGTCAGATCTTCAGTAAGGCACTCATCATTAATATTGGATATC
>NW_019396152.1:387396-410415 GCF_000591075.1 Eurytemora carolleeae
AGATGTCCCACAAAAAATTTGGGCCCGATCGGTTCAGACGTTTTGACGTTTATTGGATACAAACAAACAGACAGACAAGCCAAATTTATATATAGATGTACTGCAGGACCGGTTTAAAGACGACCCAACCTTATTGTTTCTGTTTACATTAATATATCTAATTTACTGCACGACCGGTTTAAAGATGATCCAACCCAAATAGGTTCTAGTACAATAGATGGCAACGTTGAATTTGTACACTATCCGTACAGCTGCATTCTTTCGTCACAAGTGTCAATTAAGTTTTTGTGTCCGACAAAATTATTAATAAACTTGTGACGTCGTATACAATTGGTCCATTTCTCTGTTTCCACCTATTGTACTTGATAATCTATTTGCTGGTTTTGTTTACATTAATATATCTACTGTACTGCAGGACAGGTTTAAAGATTATCCAACCTATATTATTGATGTTTAACTAATGTACGAAATGTACTGCAGAACCGGTTTAAAGATGACCCCTGTTAATGATGTTTACATTAAAATATCTAATGTACTGCAGGACCGGTTTAAAGATGAACTAATCCTGTTGTTGTTGTTTACATTAGTATATCTATATATTGTACTGCAGGACCGGTTTAAAGACGACCCATCCTTGTTGTTGATGTTTACAATGATCTCGAAATTCTTCCTTGATGAACTAAACCTAACCTGGACGAATACAGAGGAGATCCATCATATTGTTGGTAAAAATACCGTTTTATTTTACATTTTTTTGATCAATTTGATTTGATTTACTATTAAATTCTTTATATCCGAATATACAGAGCGTCCCATATCATATCGGATTATCTCCACTCTTTAGAGCCAAAAATACGCACATGTATTAAAAAAAACCTAGTATTTTTACGATGGCCTTATGCGATTTTTAAAATAATTCATTTTCTTTAAATTTTCCGATTAGTCGCGAAAATCGTTATTTAGAGACAATAACGATCCGATATGATGTGCAGACACACTATAAAAGGTATGAGTTGGCAACAAAGCACGATTTATACGAAGCTTTTGTGTAGAATATCGGAAATCTTGAATTTTTTATCTCGATATCCAATATGGCCTATGGGCAGGGAATACTGTTAAATTTGAGACTAAATGCTTGATCAATTAATTGAAGATATCCCTGTATATAATAACCAAGGGATATTGAAGTGGAATTAAACTGCTGGTTAAAGGTATTTAAAGCAATATTTTAAATTAAAAAATACTAAGTTTCAGGAATCAGTTGCAGATTAATTGACTCAGTTAAAAAAATTTCTTCCGATTGATTTAAAAAACTGTAAAACCAGAGTAATTTGTACATCATACATTCGCTTTATATGTGAACAATCCCTTTTATAATGCTTAATCTACATTCAGATGTTTTTATTATTCTCTGGTTTGATGGGTTACAATACCCATCCAGAGAACTGGTTTAAAACAACGAAATTATAACACAATGAAATATATTGAACGATGTTAAAGAAAAACTGAACACTATTGTTCTTTACAATACAGCTTTTCTTCACATTGAAAACTTCTTAATATTCTCAATATCTTTAAGTTAAAGTTTTTAAAAACGACTCATGCTGAAGAACGTAGCGTCTATACAAAAACAGAAAGTTGCAACATTCAACTCGGATCGTAAAATAATCAATTTAAGTCCAAACAAATTATTCAGATATTACAAAAAAAGTCATCGATTATTTTTCAAATCATTCTCATATAGTTAATGTTTCATATTGTGTTTGATTTAAAAAAATAATATTTCGCTGGCGCTGGATTTTCGAAAATATGAAAATGTCGTCTTCATAATCAAAAATACTCGAAACAGGAATAAATAATTTCAAAAGTAACTATCAGATCATAAAAAATTAAAAATTATCGATGAATATTGGTTGTAATATTTGAATACTTTGTTTGGAATTATATTATTTGTTTACGATCAGAGTGGAATGTTTCAACTATCTGAACTTGCATGGACGCTACGTTCTTCGGTATGAGTCGTTTTTAACATTTTTTTTTCCTTATAGACACAACAGATAGATGTAAGATTAGTAGCGATAAATAGCCCTTATTTTTCGCCGTAAGCCTATACACCCTTTCATTTTTCGCGAACACTCCCTTTAAGCTTAAACTCAAAACTAGAGGAGGAACGAGGTCACAAAGTCGTAGTCTAGTTTGTAGTGGAATACCCTGTCTATGTATTAAGGTGTACTGATGACGAATGGATTTGAGAATGATTACAATGGCACTACGGCTAGAGCACTGTATCCTACACTCTCTCTAGCCTCTCATTCATGCATTGTAAGTGTTAAGTGTATAACTGGGCTTTTTGGGTGATTTGCGCATTCCTTTTCATAGTAACAAAGGTTTTTGGCACAAACTCTGATTTTCTAATCTCTATATCTCTGGAACCCAATGTCGTAGACCTTAGATATTTCAAACTATTAATACTTGTAGATTAAATAGTCTAAGTTTGAAATATCAAAGGTTTGCACCATAAGATTACAAAGATATTGGAATCAGAAGATTTTAGTTTGTGGCAAAAACTCAATTAATTTAGCTTTTAACTGTTTAACTGCCTTTTAAGTCATAACTTTTTCATCGAACTTTATAATAAACTAAATTTTCCCCCTGGGGTTAAATAAGTTGTCAAAAAAAGAGGGGTCCGTCTTCTTTTATTAGATCAAATAATCTTTATAAATATGACTGCATTCCAAATTGATCATTGATAAACAAGAAAACTTTGATAAGCTTGAACATAAAATAATAAATTTTTTATTTTATTTTCACGATTAAAAAACAACTTCAGGCCAATCTGAGACATGCTGTGGTGCCTGGAAAACAGGTGGCATTGCAGGCACAGGACTTTATAGCTAAAGGTAGCAGTTTTAAACTAAAATTTATTACAAACATTTTTCGTCTCAGGAAAAATACAATTCTAAAAAGCAAAAAAAAACTTCAATCACACCAAAATTAGTTTATAAATGGTTCAATCTATTCTTTAATTATTTTTTTGGCATAATGAAATCTAGAAAAAATCATATTTTTAACACATTATTAAAGAGCAAATTTTGATGAAAAATGTTTAGGTACTGAACTGTGTATCCGATACACACATCTACTTCAAACCTCGCTCAAAAGAAGAACTCAAATAAAAGTAAGAATATAAAACTCTTGTTCCAACATACATCTCAATATATATGCTAAACCTAAGATTTTTGTGAAACACATTTCTTCCTTTTAGCAGTCCAACATCTACTCTCACTCATCCATGTTTTTTTATTTTAGAATTCCTGGTATTTTGACTGTACATGTGCTCGGTGTACAGACCCTACAGAGTTTGGTACATTAGCCAGCAGTGTGTACTGCCCTCTCTGCAGGTTTGTACATAACAATGAAGTAAACATGTGATTTAAGTACAACTACAAAAAGATGAAAAAGTGTTAAAAATGTTAATTGTTGTTGCAAGACTTGAGAGGATTTCTCCAAATAGCTTCAAATTATTACAATAAATGGTTCTGCGGATTCAACATTTCGGACCTTATCCCAGAGCAAGCTTTAATTTTCGATCACAGTTGGACATATTAAAATTAAGTTTTTTTTCTCGCCTCATTTTTACTTTTTTTGTCGGCATTTACGTTTTAAATAAAAAAGTATTAAAAGATAACTCCGTAACTTTAAAGATGGTTGAGTTATATGTAGAACAAAACGCGATTGAACTCAAATAGAAGAAACCGAATGCATCTCTCCTTGGTTAGTTTGAATCTCTATTGTTTCAAATAACATTATGTTTTGAATAACGAGTGTATTAAAGGAGAGGAAAGTGAGCAGGTCTTCTCTGGTTCTTGAATCCAACACTACTGATTTGCGGATTTAAAAATCCTAACAGTGCATAAATTCATAATTTTCATTCCTTTCCCAGAGTTGGTTTGATGCTTCCCCAGAACTCCCTTCAGTATTCAATAGTTTCTATATAGTTGACAGATTTTTAATACCGATCTTTAAATATTCCGAAGATTTTTTTTCCAAGAATTAAATGAAATCAAGGAAAGGACAATTATCTATATAATTAAAATATAAATCTCTACTATGTCAGTATGTATGTTAGTTGGGTTTATAGAGGCTAAGTTGGGTTGGTCGACATTTATGGTGAAATTGATTTCTTTTATATGAACCTAAATAATGCATTTCAATATAAATGTTAACACATGTAAGTTTTTATTTGTATGAAATTTATTGAAATAGATGTCGAAATTTTTAATTTAGAAAGAATTTAACAATTATCTCTGGCTTTTCAGAATTGTTAGGAATAGGATTTCTTAAGAAATCAAGAGGAAAAAGTTTTTACACAGACTGTCGCTGTAATTTCACGTGACCTTCAATATACATATAGACGGGTGTGCCGATAAACAACGATATCCCTGAAACCTTCATCTATTAATACGAAAAATAATTGAAAATGATCAATAAGATTATTAACATGAATATCTTAATTATTTACAACTACTTTATAGTGAAGTTAAGGTAATTTTACTTTACCCAGAACCAATTTTGCCTACAAAACATCCAGAGCGCAAAAAAGGATTTTTTTGTAGGCAAAATTGGTCGAGTGAACACGTGATTAAGTATAATTTTTCATTTCCCAAAAAAGTCGTTGTATGAGTATATCTATACACTTTTATTGTTTTTTGAGATGCAAATGCGCGAATTTTTCACGAAAACTTTGCAGAATTGGTGGTTATTTTACTTAATTGAACCGAGGGACGTTAAGTAACTTAACGTCCCTTGGTTGGGGGAATCATGCACAGGTCGGTAATGTTGATCAAACGGCAGTAAAATTCATATTTGATCAGAAAACACTTTTATGTGTACCGTTGTCAATTGGAAATGCAAGTGTTTTTGAAATTATGCATACAAACACTCTTTAAACGCTCTCTTCTAAATGTATAAAATCTTCTTTAAATATTTTGATGTTTGATCAAGTATCCGTGAACCCAGGTTAATGAGGAAAATTGTCAGATATTAAAAGATTAATTTTGAGAAATTCCTTGTAATGATTAGTTAGATATTTGATATTTAGATTATCTAAATTTTACCAGTTTAAAAACATTATTTTCTTCTAGAATTCTGGGCCCAACACTTGATTGTTTAATTTGTAAAATGATAATTCTCGACGCTTTTTTGAAGTAGAAATCATCATTTTACAAAAGAAAAACTTAGATACAGAGGGACCCAAAAATAACGGAATATAATGTATGCCTTTAAATATCCCCTTATTATAAACCATAGCAAATGTGCAGTGTAAAACGGTTTGCTTCATTCTAAAAACATTAGATGCACAAAAGATTGCTAGTAACTGTCGTCTTCCTATTCCAGAGTTTTCTAGGTATCACTGTGTCTTTCCGGGCTGCATTGTTTCTTAAAGGTCTTGGAATCTATATCACACTCATTGATTAATAAATTTGGTGAACATTGATCATCCATTTAACTATTTTCAACTGTCTAGATATATACTTTGCTTGTCCGGGTGTTTGTTTGTTTGTTTGTATCCAGCATTAAAACGGCTAAACCGATCGGGCCCAAATTTTGTGTGGGACTTCACATGACCCAGGGAAGGTTTATGGATGTTTTTGTATTATATGGTACAAAGAGATGATGCCCAGGGATTCGAGCCACAATTAATAGTTGAAATATAAGATGTGCGCGAAGCGCCCTAAAAGCCTTGTATGTATATTGATATAGTTAAAAATTTTATATTTGAATAAGATGATTATGTTAACCTTCATCTTTACTTTTTATGAATAAAATGACAAATTTATTTACAAAAATATTATTGAAAATACCAATCAATATACATGTATAATTGCACGGATTGGTTTATAATGAATGTTTTCGATAAAATCTTGATGTAATCAGACTCTTTTCAAACTTCTTTTTTAACCTTGATCAAATCTGTCAAAAAATAATTCAATTCAAATGTAAGCAGTTTTGTCGTGTATTCATTTAGTGACAGTATATATAAAATTTTTTTTTTAATGATCTGAGTCCAAATTTAAAGAATTCGAGCCGTGTATCTAATCCTCCAATAACCGGTTTTCATTGAGCGCCGGCTTAAATCTTGTAACATAGAATACAATTCTAAGTTGAACCAACCATATTTGAGCCGCGGCTCAAATTCTTTAAATTCGGTCTCTGAA
Organism: Eurytemora carolleeae; assembly: GCF_000591075.1. Taxonomy (NCBI): domain Eukaryota; kingdom Metazoa; phylum Arthropoda; class Copepoda; order Calanoida; family Temoridae; genus Eurytemora; species Eurytemora carolleeae. The sequence continues at coordinate 393,615 of NW_019396152.1, forward strand.
TTCCAGGCATAATAATCAAATTGTAATTTCAAGTGACCTTTCATTTCCAGTTATCTAGTTATCTAGTTATCGTTGTATTTCTAGTTTAAAAAGAGTCCAATTCTGACAATTTTATTGTCACAGTACCAGAAATCCGCGAGTCACGAATACTTTTATTAAGAAACAAGTAAAAAAAAACAATTTCCAAAGTTTAAAAATATTCTAGATCTTACATTGCTTTAAAGGGCACTGTTGTGAATCGGAGATAGAGGAACACTTGAAAGTTGAAATTTCACCTACACTCCCTTTAAGCCTTAGTTAGTCTTCACTCTTCAGTATTGATTTTATACCGTTTATTTTCCTTAAATGCCAGTTTATTGGATAATTCAGTTTGTGTTAAAATTTACAAATATTTGAGGGAAAATACCGAATTAATTTGGTTGAATATTTAATGGGTGTGAAAATTAAAAATTAAAAATCTTGACATATGCTTTTTTTATATTTAAAGAATCCTCAGCAAATACTGCTACCCTATGTCGTAAACCTTGTATATTTCAAATTTTGAATTAAATAAGGTAAATATTCATTTCATAATTTCTTTTCTAGAATTTTCTGACGAAGTATAAGAGTTTGCTCCCTCCCTCTAATTGCTATATTGTTATCAGTAAACGTTATATTCACGCTTCCACAGGTCAATATATATATCCGTATATCCCTCTATCTGTCTATCTGTCTATCTGTCTATCTTTCCATATGTCCATCTGTCCATCCTTCTCTCTGTCTATCTGTCCATCTGTCTCTCTGTCCATCTGTCTCTTTCTCTTTGTCTCTCTTTCTATATGCTATTTGTCTATCTGTCTATCTGTCTATCCGAGTAGATGTGATATAAAAAGTGCTAAAACGTCTTTATAAAACTTTTTTTCAGGAAATTCTCCAGACTCTCCTATCTCAAGGGACTGAGTTATTCTTGTTATGATCGAAAATATTTAAAATGCCTTTTGCCAAAATTTTATCTTTAAGAAAACGGAAAACTGATTTCTTCCATAAAAAGACTGTAAAGAGATTTTAAAATGACTTGAATAGGTTGCTAATTTTATAATGAAATATAATGCAAAATTTAATTTGTCGGAAAACAACGATGAATATCTGTTGGATAGTTTAAGAACAGAGGAATTAGAAGATAAAATAAGATTCTACAGATCTTTCCTCAGGTAAAGATGTTCATGGCAAAATAACTGATGATCGCCACCAACTCAAATTTTCTAATCCTAATAACCTAGCAACCAGATTCCGTAAAGCTTTGTAAGCTTAAATTCTGTACGAGCGACTGAATCCAAGAGTCGATTTATTGAATTTGGAAAATTCAAGAGAAATAGAGAAAAATCATTTAAAGGTTGTAGTTTTTTATCATCACATGTGCTAAGAAGAGGCTTTTCTGATAAAAATCAATAACAAACACTAAGAACATGGCTAAAATATGTTAGGATATAGATATCTAAATAAACATATCTATTGTTTATGTATATTTAGATATCTTGGTAACCTGGATCCTGGATACAGTCAGCACTCTGCTCTAGCTACGCTGGAACTTAGTAAGGTGAACAGAACATTAGAAACTTAAATGTTAAGGATATCAAAACTTGTGAGATATTTTTAACATCATGTTCATAATGTTGAACAAAATGTTCGAAATATTTTCGGTCGTTCGAAATTAGGAACAAAAGCATAAGGTTTCTTTTGACGCTTTGGATTTTTGTGATAATCTTTGACCCAGCGCTCAAATAGTGAATGTGAACACCATCACTTCTGTCGGTATACAATTATGTTGATTAAAAAATAACTAATTTGTATTTAACAAAATTAAGAAAGAACATTTTTCTAAGAGTGGTTTACGTTTATATAACAAGAACAGGCCAGCTTTCACGGTGCAGGGTGTCCCACGAAGGAGAAAAATGACTGTTAGGTCGTCTTAGATCTTTTTAATCATTTGAGGCATTCGTTCGTCCACACACTTTAACATGTAGATTCTTGAAACAATAATCTCAAAATTTCCCTAGTCCTGGCATTTACAAAATGTGGTCTGCCTTTTTCACACTTTCAATATTACCAGAGCTATTCAGAATTTCATTCAAATTTCAATTTATTAAACAAAACCAAAAACTGTCGAAATCTGAACAAAATTCTTCTTAACCCCGGTTAATATTGAAAGAACAAAAACAGGCCACAATTATTTTGGAAAGGCTAGGACTAGGATTATTTTTTTATTATTAACTCCAGAATTTTAGTTCTAAATTTAGGTTTAGATCAAAATTCCGCAAGTCATTTCAAAGATGAAAGACGACTTACAAGTCGCCCATGCTACCGTCATGTTTTGTGAAACCACGCACCTCTGACCCTTTAGTAATAGTAAATTCAACCTAGAGACTGACCGTGTCAACCTTGTCGCACCGGCTAGTCCTATTGAGTGTCTGCCTTATTTACCCAATGTCCGGGCGACACAGTACAAACTGGGACCGGAAAGGTTGACCCGGCTCGGAAATTCAAATGTATTACGGCTGCCCGTGAAACACTCATGCATTTGATGAAGTATAGTTTGTATAGTTTTCTTTATACTTCGCCTAGAATACTGTTTTAAAACAATTTTAGGCTGAAGTTGAACTGTTTAAAAGAGAAATGAAGTTGGAAAAAAGAATTTGGATTGAGGAAGAAGAAACAAACGGAGAAAATGGAATAAAAGAAAGCGGAAAAATAAAATCAAAAATACAGAATTTTCTAAAACATCAGATGTTTGTTCAAACCCAGGCACACAGGTATATTTTACAGGGAGCTCCAAAACTAAAAATGGACAACTGAAAATTATTGTTAAATAGTATAATGAGACCCATTAACGGTGGAATAGCAAGATTGCATTTAAACAATCAAATTATTATTTGATGTTATTATAAAACAAGGTTCATGGCAACCAACATATTAAGTAAAACAAGTCTGTACACACTTCACTATTGCGTTAAAATCCTAACTTGAGCCTTAATCGTCAAGTTCTATTCCATAGTTTGATATATAATCTTTTCATAATATTTTGAAGTTAGTTTAGAGAATTTTAATATCTTTAAACGAAATAAATATGGCACACATCCAATCCATACATCAGTTTAAGCAAAAAATATCAATATTAGTTTAGAGAATTTCCTATCTCAAGGGACTGAGTTATTCTTGTTATGATCGAAAATATTTAAAATGCCTTTTGCCAAAATTTTATCTTTAAGAAAACGGAAAACTGATTTCTTCCATAAAAAGACTGTAAAGAGATTTTAAAATGACTTGAATAGGTTGCTAATTTTATAATGAAATATAATGCAAAATTTAATTTGTCGGAAAACAACGATGAATATCTGTTGGTTAGTTTAAGAACAGAGGAATTAGAAGATAAAATAAGATTCTACAGATCTTTCCTCAGGTAAAGATGTTCATGGCAAAATAACTGATGATCGCCACCAACTCAAATTTTCTAATCCTAATAACCTAGCAACCAGATTCCGTAAAGCTTTGCTATTTCAAACATTTTCTCTCCAAGCAGTAGCGCATACAAAGGGGGCAATAGCCTCTTGCCCTCCCACTGGGCATCCCAGGGGGGTGCCCTACCCCACTNAGATGTCTAAGAAAACGTGTTGTTTAGATGTCTAAGAAAACGTGTTGTTTAGATGTCTAAGAAAACGTGTTGTTTAGATGTCTAAGAAAACGTGTTGTTTAGATGTCTAAGAAAACGTGTTGTTTAGATGTCTAAGAAAACGTGTTGTTTAGATGTCTAAGAAAACGTGTTGTTTAGATGTCTAAGAAAACGTGTTGTTTAGATGTCTAAGAAAAGTTGGGATGAGTAAAGCTAACAGCTCAACAGGGGTTGAACAGAAGACGACTTTTACCAGCTGCGAATAATAATCATCTTACGTACAGGGTGCACCAATAATCATGAGAATCAAATGACGACTTTTATATCGTCTTCGATATACGAGCCCGGCATTCCAAATTACAGTTTTTCCAAAATAACTAAATAATTACCACAAACTATAATTTTCTAATCCTCATATCTTAGAAATTTAATAATGGAGACCTTTGATATTTCAAATTATGAATTTTAAAAGATTAAATGTCCAAAGTTTAAAATATCAATGGCTGCATCCTTGTTATAAAAAAATATAGGGATTCAATAATAAGATTTTGTGGCAAGTGTAGTTAGTGCCTTTCCTACATGCATGATTCGCCTTTTTGTACCTTTAAAACTGATCGAGATATTAATAAGATTGCACAATTTTAACTTTTATTCAATAAAACACTTTTTATAACTTCTTAGTTTTTAAAGATAAAAAAGAGGGTGGCCCAAATTTTAAAAATCTAATTTTCACTGTCTTTTTTTATTTTCTAGATTCAAAACGAATTTCCCATTATTATCAGGACACCCTGTACTTCTGAATCATTTCAACTCATAAAACTTTGAATACTGAGTTTTATACAGTTTTTGTATTAGATGTATTTGATAGAAATAAATAATTATGTAGATACAATATAAATATATACATTCACAAGAACATACTTAACATCAGTAGGGTCGCTGCAACTAGAAAAAGAAACAAAAATAATTTTTTTTTGAATTCAAAAAATTAAATTTATGTTATGAATTTAATACCTTGGCTGAATATGGCTTGTAATCACACCAGGCCGGGGTAGGCACAAATCCCTGAAAATTTAAGTGTTTGGAACTGAGAATTTTTGAATAAAACAAACTGGTTTAACTCAGAGCAATATAAGTGCCATGAGTCAAGAACTTTTAAAGGAGGAAACTGGGTCAAGTCCTTTAAGATTTACTCTTAGTTGAAGGAAATTGATTTATATCCAAGCAGAAAAGCTTAAAAACTTATCCCTCAATGTTCATGCAGTAAATGAGAAATAGAAGTTGGCCCTTTAACCCAATAGATTACTTTTACCAATATTTGGAGAACTTAAATAAAACAATAATAAACTATTTGGCTACACTATACAACACAAAGATACATACAATCACAATTTATTAAAAAAACGATTTATCTAATTTGTATTGGAGATTGTTTTTAAAAACGAAGAAAAAAAAAGTCGTTTTTCGTTTCGTTTTTAATTTAAAAATGTTCAAAACTGATAGTTTTTGTTAATTTTTCCCCAAGTAAATTGTTTATTGTGAAAGATGGTTCTTTATCAAGTGATTAAAGCTATGAGAAAATTCAGGCGTGGGAAAGGGATATGCTTGGAGTAGTACTAGGAGACATTAACAAAACTATATGACCTTATAATAATTATTTGCTATGATAAAACTTACCTTACAAGGCAAAAATCCATTTCCTGAAAAACAACAAGAAATATGTAATTGCAAGAAATAAAACATTTATAACCTTGAATACGCTCTTTCTAGTATAGTTCGCCTTGGGTTTGGTTTCATTTTCTATTTTTTTTTTATGTTATGAGCCCTTACATAAATATATTGTTAATATTTGATTTAATATTTTGATGCAGAATTCAGAAACAGGGTTTTAAAAATTCAAACTATTGGTAAGTCCCCCTCCCCCCTCTCAAGCTTGTTATGTGTGATCTTCGAATCTTATTGGTCCGTGCCAAAAATAATTAGTTCACCGACTCCAATCATAGATGAGAGGAAACTATTTGATTTTAGTTCAAATAATCAAATCTAGGTGTCTCTAGTTTACATTTAAAACAACTCATATTTAAATTGATATGTTGAATTTTTATGAGCATTATTTTACAACCTTGTAAATAAAAAAACACAAACTTTAACTTTTTTAATTAATTTTGATTTTATGTACTTGAAAAGTATTACATTCATCACTTAAATGATTAAGAATATATTAAGAGATTTTCATTATTGTTAAAATCTGGTATGATGGTTAATATTAATAATATACTGTAACATAGAATCTGAAATAAGCCGGTCAAACCCGTATGTCAAACTGTTTAAATGTTGGGACAAAGCGTTAATTCTAATCTCTGTGTATAGTCCAAACTCCAGGTTGTCCAACCCTGCGTACGCCCATGGTACGCCCTATACATGCCCTCCTCAGGCCCCCTTAGAGGCCTAAGTTACATTTACATTCTTGTGTCCTATCAATTGAAAGTTTAAGTTCCTATCATGATCATTTATCCAATTCGTTTATTAGACATTTAATCTTATTATCGGGGTTAATTTTATTTAAAATCCATATTTGAGTTTAAGCTGTTTGACCAAGAGTTTAGGAGAGTATTTTTCAATTAAGTTAAAGTTCACAGGTTGAGGGGGGCAGTTGCCCAGTGGGAACAGATAATTTCAAGGGGACCAATGTTTAGGAAAAGGATGTGCACTGCAGGGTTGTGAACACTTTGACTTTTAACCATATCTTGGATGAGATAGGGGAGCGTAATACAGGGCTAGTATTCCTCTTTGTTCTTATTACTATATAATACTTAATCCTTAATATAACACCGATTTAAACATTAATTTATGTGTGAAATTTAAAATCAATACTTAAGAATAGCGTATTTTTTTCCTTTTAATCCGAACATTAAAAGATGTGAGATCCATGCATAAAAAATTCAAATCTTTAATTTTTCTCTTAAAAAATGAGATTTCAAACTGATTATGTTTACGGGAGAATGAACTTATTTATCTATGTGTAATTTAGCCCATGGATTATGTAAAACAAACAATATACATAAAATGAAATTATTTCAAAATTGATGTATTAACGTTGAAAACGAAAATATACGTTTTCTGAAATTAATCGGTATTATAAATTTTTCTCACTAGTGTTAATGCCATATTTACCAAAGGAGCCAACGATCCTCCCTCCCCTCCCCCTCCGACAATTGTCAGGTGTTTTACTCGAATCTGATTGGTCCGTCCCTAAAGTTATCAATTGACCGACTCCAATCATAGAAGAGGAAAAACTAGCTGATATTAGTTCAAATAATAGAATGTAGGAGTCTCTGATTTACACTTCCAGATTGTTAATACTTTTATCATAATAGTTAAATTTCTGAGTATTAATTTTTCCTTCAATGAAAAACCTAATTGCAAATGTTTATTTTAAAAACTTTTTCATTTAATTGGTTTTGCTTATAAACATTAGAAAGAAATAAGAAAATCAATGAAAATATTTAATTATTGCTTCTTTGTCCTGTTAGACCATCTACTCAGTTTTTGTAGAAGAAAGTTCTTCTACTTACATCGTATGATTGTACACTTTCATTAGAGTAACTTCATCATTACAGCTGAATGTAAACGATTGATAAACTATAAAGCTTAAAATGGATGTAATGGGACTGTTCATAAATAACAATTGTAGAGGAGAATTTAGAAAAAGTTAAGAAATAACTATATGATATCTTCTAGGACAGAAAAAGTTCTTAATCAATGTGAATATTAAAGGTTTTAACATTTAATAATAAACTTGTTCATTTGAAGAAACTGGTTTATTTTCTTAAATTTTACAATGGTCATTTTTGGGATTATTTTGGAAGAATGCTTTGCTGACTTGCTGATGACCAGCGATAAATTAGGTTGGTAGTGGGGGGGGGGGAAGGAGCGTGGGGGGTGACTCAATATTTTTGAAGAATAGAAGATCAGGATGTTCAATGTGAATTTCGTTTTTCTAAGATGTATACGCACTATTACCAAGTGCAAGAAAATCTCAGTAGTCTTCTTTTTTCACAAAACTTTCAAGAAACTTACTCTTTTAACAAAAACACTTGAAAAACTCATCTTTTGTATGGATTCAGATATCAGGTAACTTGAAAAAAAATTTTAATTTCCTGTTTAGCACAAATTTACAAACTCCATCTGTTAAAAAATGTTAAACATAGCATGTTAAGCATTCTGTTTAACTGCACTTGAGATTTATTGAAACATAGTGGGTTTATTTTCAGATTAAATTGGTGGCCTAAATATCTTTCGGAACCTTTCCTAAACATGATAAGAATGAAATAATATTACAATTTATAACAAAAAGACAGGGGCGTATTCAGGAATTTGTCCAGGGGGGGCTTCCATTTTTTTCTATTTCCAGGGGGGGCTCAGCACCCGTTGGGGCCAGAAAACCCCTGACATCAATAGATTTCACTGGTCCAGGGGGGGGGGGGCTTACTCGAATCTACTCGAAAGAATTGGGGAGAAATGCTGAACAAAATTTACGAAACAATTTTTTAATCCATATGTAATCCATCCGGAAAAGAATTGGAACAACCAAAACAATTGAGTTTTGCCACAAGCTTAAATTTTATGACCCCTATCTTTCCAACCTGATAGTGATTGGTATTATTAACCTTTGATATTTCATCCTACAGTTTTCATAAGTTTCATAAAGTTTTACACTATCAGGTTGAAAAGATGAACAGATTAGAAAATCAGAGTTTGCGGCAAAGACTCAATTCTTTTTATTTTTAGACAATAATAATGATAATTTTTTAAAAAAATCTTGTAATTCCTGTATATTTGATAATGCTGTGCACATGTTGGGGAAGTGGAGTAAAATCACCCGCAAGCTTTTCAGGAAACAGGGTTACCTAAATAGATTATTTTTCAGGAAACATGGACTGCTTAAAATGTATTTTTTTGTTCTTCAGGTAAACAGGGTTACCTAAACCAGATTTTTATAGGAAACAGCTAGGGCTACCTAAAATGGATTATTTTTCAGGAAACAGGGTTGCTTAAAATGTTTTTTTTTTCAGGAAACAGGGTGTTTCGCTACTTAGCGATTTCCCTAAAGACCTAATATATATACCGTGTGGTATTTCTCAGGACCGGATCGTAAGACTCCCTTCTCTCAACGCTCTTCATAATAAAAAGGATGATAGTAAGGTTCCGAACGTTTATTTCTCTGAGCCTTCAATCTAAATAAGTTTAATAAACCCACAGAAAAAACTTTGAGTGACAAATCATACAACTACAATAAACAATTCACTCAGGCATTAAAAAACTGTGGCTAGGAACCAATAAACACATATACAAAATATCAATCATACTATAATCAAACTGATAAGCATAAATATATATAAAATAGTTACCACAGTGATCCCAGAATTCTGAACACGGCTAATACTTGCAAAACGAATAAACATATACTGATATAAATTATTTACTACTCCGCGAGAAATCTTGCGTCTGCGCAGTCGGTCTGTAAACAGTTCCTAAACTAGTTCTTTCACAATACATTCCGTACAGATCTTCAGGGAGAACTCAGAAATACCCAGGGGTGACAAGCAGACTTTCTACACGCAGCATGGCTCGCGTAACACAGGGTTGCCTAAAACTTTTTTTTCGGAAAACAGGGTTACCTAAACCAGATATTTTACAGAAAACAGGGTTACCTAAAATCCATTTTTTCTTCTTCGTTGGAGAGCCAAAACTTTTCATTATCATTGGAGACCCACGGCTTCTCATTGAGACTCCAGATTTCATAGGAGACCAAAATAAATTCATTGGAGACCCCAGATTTTTTTAGAGACCCACAGATTTTCTTTGGAGACCCCCAGATTTTTATTGGAGACCCATTGGGACCCCATTTTTTTGTTGGAGACTTTCAGATTTTCATTGGAGATCACAGATTTTCGATGGAAATCCTCAGATTATCATTGGAGACCCCCAGTTTTACATAGACACCCCAGATTTTTGTCACAGATCCCCGGATTTTCATTGGAGACCTCACAAAATATATTGGAGACCCCAAAGATTTTCATTGGAGATCCAAACTTTTCATCAGAGACCCCATTTTCATTTGGGATCCCGTACTTTTCGTTTTAAATCCATTGGAGACACAAAAACTTAATTGGAGAACTATTAAGTCCCCACTTTTTTTAAAACACCAATTTGGGGTCTCCAATGAAAATTTTTGGGTCTCCTAAACAATTCTGGTGTTCTCCAATGAAAATGAACTTTAAAATGTCTCCATGAAAATTTGGGAGTCTCCAATAAAAATCTGGGGTCTCTTATGAAAATCTGGTGGTCTCCAATGAACATCTTTCCAGGAATATGTACATCAAAGCTCAGAAAATTTTTGCTCTCTATATAGAGAAAATTTAATAAAGAATCAGAGTTTTTGCCAAAAACTCAAATTCACGTCGTTTTAAATATCAAAGGCCATCAAGTTGTAAAGATATACGGCTTAAAAATCAGTGTTTGTGGCAAAAACTTAGTTCCTTTCTTTTATAAATGATAGTCTATAAACCTAGATTTAAAAGGACTGAAGAGGATATAAAATATATCGAAATTAATTTCCAAACCCGCGTTTTTCTACCTGTAAGAGTAAAACCTTTTTTGCCAGTTTGGACAATTTACACCTAGATTTAAAAACTTTGTGCATGATGACATCAAACTTTTATTGTTAAAAAAACTTTAGTCTACAATCACAATTAAGTTTTTTCCTCAGTCTACTTTTTTCACGTCATTATTTTTTTCTTTCGACAAATATTTTAATCGTCATATTGCATAAAAGACGCAGATTTTTTTAAGAACATTATACTTGTGCATGGATTGATGGTTACACTTAGACAAAGTGTCTGGAAACTGAATTGTTATTACCGAAGCAACCTTTACACATACAGAAGGTGCAAAATGTTTTTCTTTGTAAATAGATCATTAGTGTGGCTTTTATATTAGATTTAGGAAAATGTTCGTTGCAGATAACATTTGGATTGGGTCTTTCTTTTCCAATCTACTAGGTTTAACCATTCCTCCCGAATAGAGTGTAAAATAAGTCCGGGAATGGAGCTATTTGAACAACAATATTTCACTGAGCAATATATCATATTGACGAGAACTGAAGAAGGACATGAGAAGGACTAAACTAACTTAAATTTCTCTCTACAGAACTCATGTACACCACAAGTACTCAATGACATAACAACAGCCAATGCTCACAACCGACCTAGTTAATCTATATAATAGGAATATCTTTAAAACATTTCTGTACATTGATATCTTTCAAGATGAAAAATGTCGTCTTATGCGCAATCTAATCTTTATCTATGAAACTACATTGTAAATTGTGATCTTTTATTTGTATATGCTCGGTTTCTATAAGGCAGAAAACGAGTATAATCCCCTAATGCTTGATTTCTATAAGGCAGAAAACGAGCATAACCCCCTAATGCTTGGTTTCTATAAGGCAGAAAACGAGCATAACCAAAGCAAAAACAAAAAAATCGCGGATTTTATAAAAAAAGAATTCGTGGATTTTCAAAATTTTCAAAAATCGAATTTTGTTAGAGTCAAATTTTTGAATATTTGATCATCCATAAACCTTTCGTGGGGTCAAGCGAGGTCCCACAAACAATGTGGGTCCGATCGGTTCAGCCGTTTTGACGTTTATTGGATACAAACAAACACCCAGCACCCAAGCAAAGTATCTATAGATAATTTTACTTTTGCCCTTACATTAGAAAAACTATGAAAGAAAATGAAAAAAGTTGCCCACGTATATTTGAATTTCAACTTCGTTGGCCATCAAAATAATAGGTGAAATACGAAATGAAGAAATTTGACGTAGCAAGGTCTAATTCAATAAAACATGTTTTATTAAAATATTTGTATTCTAGAAATGGAAAGAAAGCACCTGGATCCCCCATTCCGTCCTAGCTGTTAGCAGAGTGATTAAATACAACCCCTTCTTCCCCCCCCATCCCGCACTACTAGACGAGACACCAATCAAGGATTCTTATTGGTTGAAAAGAAAATTAATAGATTTATGAGATTAGTTCAAATAAATAAACATAGGTGTCGTACAGCTCAAAGTAAAAATTTGCTTTACTAAACCCAATTTTGAAGTTCATGATGTATAAATAAAAACAAAAAGTTGGATCTTTATTAGAAATGGTTTAATAATTTATAATTTATCAAGAAGAGCTATTTTATTATTTTTCCGTTTTCAACAATTTAATATTTATTATAAAATCGTATGAGGAGAGTGAATTACAGCTCCACTCGTTAAATGACACCAAATGTTAAGTCGAAGTTTTTAGATATTTTCTATAAGAATTAATCAATCTAGAAGATAAGTATTCAATACTCATAGTTTAAAATATCAAATTACATCAGGAGTTCACGACAAGTGGGACTAGACAAATATTTGGCATTGTATTATTACAGCAATGTCTAAAAATTTGAAGATTTATTTTGCAATTTGCATTGACTTCACTGTAGATTTCTTAAATTTTTTTAGAATTTTGATACCCATCTCCCCCCTGGCCCCACCGCACAGCCAAATGTAGTAATTTGGCAAAGTAAATATTTTATGTCTCACTTTCTTTTGCTTCCATGTATTTCTGCCGTTTTCAGTTAAAAAGAAGGTTTACATTTCAAGGTTTATTTTCTATCATTTATAGCCGATTTGTTGTGAAAATGTGACAAAAACCCAATACCGATTTTTAAATTTTCGACAAACAATCAGAGACACCTAGTGGTCAAAATAGAAACTAAAGGAAAAGAAACCTGTACTATTCAACCCTGAACTTTAACCCTGCTCCTCCCAGGCAGATTAGAAAGTTTATAATTGTTAGACAGATAGATGACTAAATTGAAAGATAGATCGAATGGTCAGGTTTACTATATAAGGGAGATAGATAGACAAATTTGTAGTAATTATGATTATATATATATATAAAATCAAACTTTGGGTGGATCGTATCGTTTGCACTAATGATTGATCGGACTGACGTACATTCGCAGTAACGTTCATTCGGACTATCGTTTTATTTGAGGGTTAGGTCAGGTTAAGACAATTTCTGGGCCGAGCGCTGCAGCTAGGACAGGCTGAAATACATTTTTTTCAGGAATCAGGGATACCTAAAATACAATTTTTTTCAGGAAACAGGATTACCTAAAATACATTTTTCAGGGAACAGGGTTACCTAAAATACATTTTTTCCGGAAACAGGGATACCTAAAATACATTTTTTTCAGGAAACAGGGATACCTAAAATATATTTTTTCCGGAAACAGGGATACCTAAAATACATTTTTTTCAGGAAACAGGGTTACCATAAAATATATTTTTTTCAGGAAACAGGGTTACCTAAAATATATTTTTTCCGGAAACAGGGTTACCTAAAATATATTTTTTCAGGAAACAGGGTTACCTAAAATATATTTTTTCCGGAAACAGGGATACCTAAAATACATTTTTTTCAGGAAACAGGGTTACCTAAAATACATTTTTTTCAGGAAACAGGGTTACCTAAAATAAATCTAAAAAAGTTTCTTTACGGAGACAAAGTTACCGAAAAATGAATTTTTTTTTACTCCAAAAAAGTAATATCATAAAAATGTTCATGAAAAAAAGAACAATAGAAAGTATATAAAATGATCTTTCCTTGAATTGTAAATCTTTAATATTATATTTATATGGTCCATAGAGAGTCACTTTTACAAAATATATATTTTTAAATATCATTATCAGTACCTTTAAAACAACTGTGAGCACTGCTAGTAGAATAATGAGTCCCATCGCAACAAATACATAAATACTTTCAAGCATTCCCTAAACAACATTAAAACTTGTACTTCAGACTGTACACATCATTTTTGGTACATGTTTTAGCTAAAATAATGACAACATCCTCGTTTATCTAGAAATTAGAATAATTAGAAATAATTTTTAATTGTGAGTTTTCTATATAATGACTAGCGGATTTTATGCAGTAGAAACAAAGAATGTAATGTAAAGAGCACTTTTATAAATGGAAAAAGACGAAATCTTCCCCATTATTGACAAGGTAAAGGTTTAAAGAGGATTAAGGTTTAAAGGTTTAAATAACAACGACACGCCTTAAGAGCAAATTTTAAAAGGTTTGCAGGACACTATCATCGGTCCACCTGCCTAATTCTGTTGCTTGGTCAACCACATACTTTGTACACCATAGTTTCAGTAGAAGTAAATATTTCCATTTAGTGTAAAACGCCGATATAAGGATTTATCTCTAATTGGATAATGAGATAGATAGAAAGATAGATGTTACCGCTATGCAATTTCTATTGGTTCAAAATAGACACCTTGCATCATTTTTAACTAAACTGTCAACTCTGTCAGAAAGAAACCAAGGGGTTGGGGCTAGTTGAAGAAACCAAGGGGTGGGGGCTAGTTGAAGAAACCAAGGGGTGGGGGCTAGTTGAAGAAACCAAGGGGTGGGGGCTAGTTGAAGAAAACATTAAAGCGCAAGTAAACTTAATCCCCACTTCCTAATAACCGTTGGTAAATAGATACAAGACTAAATGAAGTAAACATGAAAAGCGTAAATAAATCCCATTCCCCTATCCTGTTAACCGATAGTATTGGTAAATAGATACATTCATGAGAAAACAGACAAAAAGAACTAATTACTGGAGAAAACAAATCTCAGGGTTTTCAATCAAATCGGATTGAGTTTGAGGAAGAAAAAAGAGAATTATTGACAAGCTTCTTTCTTTCTAGAAGAAAAAATGATTGATCAGCATTCTATACCATTTTTTTCTTTCAAGCCACTTTTATAGAACTGCAGCTAAACTATAGACTAAATGAACAGAATCGTTCAATTATTAAAATGTTAGAAAAAATCATTTGATTTTACCATTTTGCTTCTGTTTTAGAACCTTTTAAACACCTAGGCACCCCCTAGTTAGCCTACGGTAATGAAACATATTTTGTGGATTAGATACTGAAATTTGTCTAATTTATTTGGTAAAAAAAATAAAAACCTGTTTTAATTTAAGTTTTTGTTTTTCATCTTCTAGTTCTCTTAATCTCCTGTCCTCCTCCTCCTGTTCTCTATTATACAGCGCTGCTTTAGTTTCCTTTAGTTCTTGATTCTCTGGTATTGAGGGGAGTAGACAATCCTGGGTACAGTGTAGGATACTTCCTTTCTCCAGGTACTCCTGGGTACAGTGGAGGATACTTCCTTTCTCCGGGTACTCCTGGGTACAGTGGAGGATACTTCCTTTATCAAGGTACTCCTGGGTACTGGATAAACTTCCTTTCTCCAGACAATCCTGGGTACAGTGGAAGATACTTCCTTTCTCCAGGTACTTCTGGGTACAGTGGAGGATACTTCCTTTACTTCCTTTATCAAGGTACTCCTGGGTACTGGATAAATTTCCTTTCTCCAGACACTCCTGAGTGCTTTGGAGGATACCTCCTTTCTCCATGTTCTCCAGGGTACTGGATAAACTTCCTATCTCCAGGTACTCCTGGAAACAGAAGACCGATTTTCTGTTCTCAGGGTTCTGATTAGTACAGGAGAGTGAAGTTGTTTTCTCTAGATTCTCCTGGGTGAACGTGAGCGAAGTGTTTTTCTCCAGACATTCTTCTTTACAGGAGTGTAATAGTCCTTTCTTTGAAAACGTCTTTTCACATAAGAGCAAACTATCTTTTTCCACATCATCTACAACCATAGTTATCTAAAAAAGTTTTTTTTTAAATAACATAACTATAATTTGATAGAATAAAATGAAAACCAATGTTAAATCACCCTGCTGCACTCCAGACAAAGGGAAAATATCTAATCTATGCAAAATCACTGGTACGAATTTGTGACCTCGTAGTTTTTTTTTTTTATCCAAGTTGGACAAAAGCAAATTTGAAAATATTAAAGATTTCATTTTTACCTAAAATTAACTAATTTCTTGTCACAGCCTCAAATTTTTGCAACCTGATTGTGAAAACTATTTGATGTTTTAAACTTATTCTATTTAGACTAGTTTATGTACTAGAATTCTACGACATCGGTTGCAAAGATATAGAAATTACAAAATGAGAGTTTTTGGCATGAACTCATTTCCTTAATTTTTACTTGACGTACAACAGTCTGAACAAAATTATATTAGGTTTCTACATAAGATATAGAGTAGTAATTTCTGTTTTGATTGTTTCTTTGTATGTCCGATCATAACTCAGGAACTCTTTGACCGATTTACTAAAACTTTTAGACTTGGGAATCCGGTAGAACCACATGAATGTTTTATTTCCAAGCTGGGCGGGTTGACTTTTATCGGGAAAGTTAAGATTTCGAGGCAAAGCTGGGTTCCCAGAATTGTGTAAAGAAAAAGTAATATTATAAGTGTAAATAGGAAAAACAATTACTACAAGATCTCATCCGATAATTGTAAGATAATGTAGAATTAATAGTTTAGAATGTAATTATCCACTTTACACAATGTAAAGCTAGCAATATTATAGGGCTCCCTCATTTCACCGAAAAATAAAAACATTCTGCATTTTATTATTTCATTTCTTTCCTTATCACTCTTTCAACAAATTGAACATCTTGGGAATTTCTATCCCAAATTCTTTATTTTCTTTTTATTCAAACTGTTTAATTTGTCTCACTCTTTCTGAATGGTATTAGTTGAGTTTTAGTAACAGATTTTCTTTTTCTTTCAAACTTAAAATTTAATTTTGTTCTTTTCCTTTCCAAAATTTGAATATATCCTCTTTATTCCTAGCTTTGTTTCTTTAAAAATTGTTGGGTTGAGTTTTAGTAACACATATCATTCTTTTTTCAAATTTTTTTCAAACTTTTAAAAAAAATTTCTTTTCTTTCCAAAACTTTAAGTATTTCCTTTTCTTTCCAAACTTCCAAATATTTCCCTTTATACCCTTTGTCATTTGTTCCAAACTTCTATTTTTCCCTTTCTTTCCAAACTTCTAATTTTTCCTTTACTTTCCAAACTTTAAACTTAATCTTCTTCTTTCCAAGGAGACATATTATCAACCCCCTTTGAAGAGTGTAGAAATAAACAGAAAGAATTAATACTTGATTTAATGCCACCTTTAATCTCCCA